>NC_133141.1:7474127-7596581 GCF_048418815.1 Hemitrygon akajei | reverse complement strand
TTGTGTCTTCTGCCTGATGGGATTGAGTGGGGAGAGGGTGAGTGGGGTGGGAGGAAACCCTGCTCTCCCGAGGAAGTGCCAAGTATAGATGGGGTCAAATGGGGGCAACTTGGCTTGAGTAAAGGACTGGCTGTGTTCGTAACTCTCTGCAATTTCTTGAGGTCTTATACAAAGCTTGTAGCTAATTAAAAAAGATTCTTACAATCCATGCCAGGATTACCGCTGAGCGAAAATGTAATTCAGCAGAGCCCTTCTGCTAAATGTTCTCTTTACCCAAGTAATCCGACTTTGAGGGGATTTTCATCTGTACTTTCTTTGTGTTCATATACTTAATCTCCATTCAACAGAACACGTAAGAGTCAGTCCCATCCATCACCATAGCAATGTCTGGTTTCTGAAAAGGAACAAATCAACAGGAGCAATGGGGTAGTTTGGTGGGGGAGGGGAAAATCAGGCAGTTAGAGAGGCTCGTAGCTGAAACCGTGGTTATTGTGATTGGATAGAGGGAGCCTAGAATGGGAAATACTTGGAAGCTGGATGAAAAGAAAAAAAAGTCTTTAAAATTTGGAAGTGGTTTAGTACGTTAATAGAGATTTCTCCTTGGATGCAGGTGTGAGGCTAGAGATATAGAATCCAACAGCAGAAGTCATTAAGAAATCCCAAAAGGAATTCAGAAGGTAGTCAGAATGCATAAGTCACTGTCTGTAGAATGCTTGAGCTATAAGTTGTTGGTGAGTTTAAGAGGTAGCTACCTGTGAGAGAAAGGAGATGTCATTATATTAGAATGCAAGCAGTTTTATTAAGGCTGCAGAGATTTTATATTATACATCCAGTACAAATTGCATTAACTCTTAGCTTGTGTTATTTTGTAATAGGAACCGTATTGTTCTTGAACCAACCTGTATAACTTTAACCCTACCTCAGCACTACAGACCATCTCTTGCACTAATTTTGACACTAAATGTTTCTTTTTTTTTGCACTGAAGTCCCTTTTTCTCTCTCTTCATTGTTTTGTCTAATATATATATAATTTATATTCTGTGTGTTGTCTGTACCCACATGCTTCGGAGACCCTGTGAGCAAGCTTTCCATTGCACTGTACTTGTGCATGTGACAGTAAACTCGTTTTGACTTATTAAAAAAACATAAAGATTAAAAAGAAAGCCCACAGTAAGTTATCCAGGCCCTCACGTTTGCTCTGCATTTCTGAATTCTGCTTTCTTTATCTGACTTTGATTCAATTATGTGTGGAATGAGCTGTCTGGCTGGCTGGCACATGAAACAAAAGCTTTGAACGATATCTGTGTCAACCATTGAACATTGATTGCCATTTGATAAACTCGTGACTGGTTTATTGTCTCAGCACCATTTTCTTGTCTCTCCTGCCCTGAGAGCTTGCTTTTACATGGGCCTCTGCAGCTTGTGGTAGAGTGTTGGGTTTCTCAATCACCTGCATTTACTAATTGTTGGAGCTGTAAGCCCTGGTGCTCTCTGTTTGATCATGTCAAGTGAATAGTGATTGGCACGTGTTTCCCACATTCTATGTTTATTTAAAGGGGACTCTCGTTGTGCTCTGTAAGCAGAGTCTTACTGTGTGTTTGTGGAGAATGATTTGTCTCGTGGTGTCGCTTGGCCATGCCGCAAATGCTCTGTTGGTATTGCTGTGTCTAACCTCTTGTTCCTGTCTCTTCATGGAGGTCTGCCGTTCCTCCACTCCTGGGATGAGTCATTGCCAGCGTGCACAGTGACTGAGCCTGTCGTCTGCCGCAGCTGGATCAAGTCCTGTGAGTGCGCACCATGATACTTTCATTCCCTCTCTTTTCACTGTTTTGTAATTTATGTATAATTTGCATTTAAAATAGGTAGGTGTTGTGTGAATTGCGTGTACCTACGTGCTTACGATTCTGCTGCAAACAGGGTCTTCACTCTAAGTGTATCTCACTGCACACTGCATCTGACCATAAACTCAATTTAACTTGAGATATTTCTGAGACAGAAGGAGCCAAGTGCTGTCTTCATGTCATAACCGTGTAAAATTCATCCATTACCCTAGAACATCTCAGTCCTTCACTTGATTCTGAGCTCAGTTTCCCCAAACCAAGAAAACTCCACATGAGGCAGACCTCCTTATCAATGTCAGAACTTCCAAAGGTTCCATTTTAGGATGGTATATTTTTGGTCATTTTGTAGTCCTGATTTACAGAGAATGGATGTGTTTTATCATTATAGCTAAATGATCGATATCCATTTGAGTAACAAACTAGAGATGTTAGAATCTGATGATTGGTCCCAACCTAAGATATTGGCTCTGTTTCTCTATCTACAGGGTGCAGATGCAGAATCAGAATCATAGTCATAGACCACGGAGGATAAAGGCACCAATATTTGATAAAATCTTGCTCAGCAAATTTCTGAGTTTGATTAAATATCAAACTACTCAAAGAATTTTTTCTCCCCCCACCATAGCCCCTCCTCATCTATTTCCATCTGTCCATTATTCACCTTCTCACCTAGTTCCTTTAATCATCTACCAATTTTTGCCTCATTTCTCCCCCCCCCCCCGGCACTCTCATCTCTTCATACTGGGTATCTCCCCCCTACACTCTCAGTCCTGATGTAGGATGACTGAACTGCCAAAGCATTGTGTTCATTACTCACATGTCGACCTGCCGATTCTACCTTCCCTTTGACAGGAGCATCGCTGTGATCTCTCCATGCTCTGTAGCTGATGCCAAGTGCTAGTGGGATAGGAATCAAAATAATATACACTTTTGTAGCTCCTTTTAGAAGATGATAAGATTTGGTCTTCTCAATTTGTGTTTTTAGAGTTTGTGCATTATGCTTAAAATATATTCACTTCTGCAGTTTGAGAAAACCTGACAGCAGTTAAAACACTCTACACCTTGAAACGGAACTATAGGAAAATATAAGTCTGCTGGAGAAGATGCAGAGAAAATTCACAAGATATTCCCTGGTTGGAACCTTCCAGCTACAATAAGAGACTAGGTTGTTTTTTTAGGGGCAAAGGAGCAGTGGGTTAGGGATAGAAGACAGATCTGTCTGAAAGACACCAAATTTCCTATGGTGGGGGAGTTAAAGACCTCAGAATGGGGGGGGGGGGGGGCGTCCATTTAGAACGGAGGTGAAGAGGAATTTCTTTAGCTAGAGAGTGGTGAATCTGTGGAATTCTTTGTCACAGGCGGCTGTGGAGGTCAAGTCTTTATGTATATTTAAGGCAGAGGTTGATGGATTCTTGATTAGTCAGGGCATGAAGGGATATGGGGAGAAGGCAGAAGATTGGCGCTGGAAAGGAAAAAATGGATTAGTCATGATGAAATGGCAGAGTGGACTTGATGGGCCAAATGGCCCACATGCTGTTCCTATATCTTGTGGTCTTATGTCATTGCTATTCTCTCAATAGAGGTAAGACTACTGGCTCATTGCAATAGTGGAAAAGCAGTAGAAAATACTAACTAATTTCATTCCCCTTAATGCACCTTCATTGTCAGTCATATTTTTATCATATGATGTTGTTCTCACTAACATTTTTCCTGTGTCCAGTTGGCAATAGATTGTTCACATTTTAGGATGTACAAAATGGATATCATGTGTAGTGTTAACACAAATTCTGTTGATTCCCCCCACCCTCCAAATTCATAAAATTGGGCAAAAACACTGTGGAAATAGTTGTTATGTTGTCTTTAGCCTGAAGGAAGAACTGATGACCAACACAAAGGAAGTCAGGTCTTAATAGAATGGCTCTGCAGAATTGCCCAGTGGGAAACTGATCCAATTTCTTAGTGTTGCCGATTCCTTGAGCAGATATCATCCTTTCTGTGAGTGACGTAATCCAGCAATAAATCTAGGCCTTGTTCCCTAAATCTAGCAGTGTGTTCAACGCCTATGGAATTATTGAGACACCCATGGTGACATAAAGGGCATTCTTTAATGGCTGGAAGAGTGTCATTGGTAATGAGTACTTGTCAAGGTCAAAGTTGAGTTTATTATCAGGGCATCACAGGCACTTGACATCATATAAGTAGCATTCAAATCCTGCCCTTTGTGGGCAGGCTCATGGGCTCCTAGCTTCTAACTCTTAGAATCAGTGTGAAATCTGACCTTCGAACACCTAGTGTTTCTGAAACAGAATGGCATTATTTCCAAGACACTGAAAAATTCCATTTGTCAATCAGTGCCAATGAATTATACATTTTTTGAGCTTTTAAAAAGCATTAGGGAGATATGTAGTAGGATGCTGGCATCCAATAAAAATGTTCAGTCGAATTTCTGAGCTGTCTCGCTGCCGTTTGGAGCCTGACTGCATGTGTCATTCGAGGAATCTTCTGCTGAAAATAAAGGTGCAAACAAAAATGAGAGTCTTGTCATAAAAATAAAGAGACAAATTTCCTGATGTTTGCAAAATTTGCAGAACTCCGTGATATTCTCAGCTACACTGTAACCTTTTTTTGATATTTTAGCCTTAAGTTTCACCTCAATCACCAATACCTCATATCTGAAACTTCTTTGATTGCAAGGATTGTTTGCAATTACATCATTAGTTAACTTAATTCATTTAATTACACAAAGTTAGTTAAACTGTTTGTTTCTTAATTCTGCTGCTCCCACTCAAGAAGGCTCCAACACTATACTGTATGGGGAAATAAAGAGCCAAGGATTCCTGCATTTAGTTAAGTGTGTACTCCAGAGATTACTGTCAGATTTCCGATGTTTTTGTGTTGAACACTGAAAGCTCCACAATTGTTTGGTTACCACATCAACGCTTTAAAGCTCAGTTAGAAACATAGAAACATAGAAAATAGGTGCAGGAATAGGCCATTTGGCCCTTCGAGCCTGCACCACCATTCAGTATGATCATGGCTGATCATCCAACTCAAAACCCTGTACCTGCTTTCTCTCCATACCCCCTGATCCCTTTAGCCACAAGGGCAATATCTAACTTCCTCTTAAATATAGCCAATGAACTGCCTCAACTGTTTCCTGTGGCAGAGAATTCCACAGATTCACCACTCTCTGTGTGAAGAAGTTTTTCCTCATCTCGGTCCTAAAAGGCTTCCCCTTTATCCTTAAACTGTGACCCCTCGTTCTGGACTTCCCCAACATCGGAAACAATCTTCCTGCATCTAGCCTGTCCAATCCTTTAGAATTTTATACGTTTCAATAAGATCCCCCCCCCAATCTTCTAAATTCCAGTGAGTATAAGCCTAGTCGATCCAGTCTTTCTTCATATGAAAGTCCTGCCATCCCAGGAATCAATCTGGTGAACCTTCTTTGTATTCCCTCTATGGCAAGAATGTCTTTCCTCAGATTAGGGGACCAAAACTGCACACAATACTCTAGGTGCGGTCTCACCAAGGCCTTGTACAACTGCAGTAGAACCTCCCTGCTCCTGTACTCAAATCCTTCTGCTATGAATGCCAACATACCATTTGCCTTTTTCACCGCCTGCTGTACCTGCATGCCCACCTTCAATGACTGGTGTACAATGACACCCAGGTCTCGTTGCACCTCCCCTTTTCCTAATCGGCCACCTTTCAGATAATAATCTGTTTTCCTGTTCTTGCAACCAAAGTGGATAACCTCACATTTATCCACATTAAATTGCATCTGCCATGAATTTGCCCACTCACCTAACCTATCCAAGTCACCCTGCATCCTCTTAGCATCCTCCTCACAGCTAACACCGCCGCCCAGCTTCGTGTCATCCGCAAGCTTGGAGTTGCTGCATTTAATTCCCTCATCTAAATCACTAATATATATTGTAAACAACTGGGCTCCCAGCACTGAGCCTTGCGGTACCCCACTAGTCACTGCCTGCCATTCTGAAAAGGCCCCGTTTACTCCCGCTCTTTGCTTCCTGTCTGCCAACCAATTCTCTATCCACATCAATACCATACCCCCAATACCGTGTGCTTTAAGTTTGCACACTAATCTCCTGTGTGGGACCTTGTCAAAAGCCTTTTGAAAATCTAAATATACCACATCCACTGGCTCTCCCCTATCCACTCTACTAGTTACATCTTCAAAAAATTCTATAAGATTCGTCAGACATGATTTTCCTTTCACAAATCTATGCTGGCTTTGTCCGATGATTTCACCTCTTTCCAAATGTGCTGTTATCACATCTTTGATAACCGACTCTAGCATTTTCCCCACCACCGATGTCAGACTAACTGGTCTGTAATTCCCCAGTTTCTCTCTCCCTCCTTTTTTAAAAAGTGGGGTTACATTAGCCACCCTCCAATCCTCAGGAACTAATCCAGAATCTAAGGAGTTTTGAAAAATTATCACTAATGCATCCACTATTTCTTGGGCTACTTCCTTAAGCACTCTGGGATGCAGACCATCTGGCCCTGGGGATTTATCTGCCTTTAATTCCTTCAATTTACCTAACATCACTTCCCTACTAACATGTATTTCCCTCAGTTCCTCCGTCTCACTAGACCCTCGATCCCCTACTATTTCCGGAAGATTATTTATGTCCTCCTTAGTGAAGACAGAACCAAAGTAGTTATTCAATTGGTCTGCCATGTCTTTGTTCCCTATGATCAATTCACCTGTTTCTGACTGTAAAGGACCTACATTTGTCTTGACCAATCTTTTTTCTTTTCACGTATCTAGAAAAGCTTTTACAGTCAGTTTTTATGTTCCCTGCCAGCTTTTTCTCATAATTTTTTTTCCCTTTCCTTATTAAGCCCTTTGTCCTCCTCTGCTGGTCTCTGAATTTCTCCCAGTCCTCAGGAAAGCAGAAAATAAAAGCAGAAAACTTTTGAAATTCTCTGAAATCAGGCTGTCTGCAGAGAGATGAACAAAGTAAATATTATAGGTTATCAAGTTTTCATCAGAACTGGGAAAAGTTGAATGTAGAGAGTTTTAATCTGCAGAGAAAAGAGCAGAGGTAGATAAGGAAGGGAGAAAGCAAAAGTGGAAGAGACCAGCAGAGGAGGACAAAGGGCTTAATAAGGAAAGGAAAAAATAATTATGAGAGAAAGCTGGCAGGGAACATAAAAAACTGACTGTAAAAGCTTTTATAGATACGTGAAAAGAAAAAAGATTGGTCAAGACAAATGTAGGTCCTTTACAGTCAGAAACAGGTGAATTGATCATAGGGAACAAAGACATGGCAGACCAATTGAATAACTACTTTGGTTCTGTCTTCACTAAGGAGGACATAAATAATCTTCCGGAAATAGTAAGGGACCGAGGGTCTAGTGAGATGGAGGAACTGAGGGAAATACATGTTAGTAGGGAAGTGGTGTTAGGTAAATTGAAGGGATTAAAGGCAGATAAATCCCCAGGGCCAGATGGTCTGCATCCCAGAGTGCTTAAGGAAGTAGCCCAAGAAATAGTGGATGCATTAGTGATAATTTTTCAAAACTCCTTAGATTCTGGATTAGTTCCTGAGGATTGGAGGGTGGCTAATGTAACCCCACTTTTTAAAAAAGGAGGGAGCGAGAAACCGGGGAATTATAGACCAGTTAGTCTGACATCGGTGGTGGGGAAAATGCTAGAGTCGGTTATCAAAGATGTGATAACAGCACATTTGGAAAGAGGTGAAATCATCGGACAAAGCCAGCATAGATTTGTGAAAGGAAAATCATGTCTGACGAATCTTATAGAATTTTTTGAAGATGTAACTAGTAGAGTGGATAGGGGAGAGCCAGTGGATGTGGTATATTTAGATTTTCAAAAGGCTTTTGACAAGGTCCCACACAGGAGATTAGTGTGCAAACTTAAAGCACACAGTATTGGGGGTATGGTATTGATGTGGATAGAGAATTGGTTGGCAGACAGGAAGCAAAGAGCGGGAGTAAACGGGGCCTTTTCAGAATGGCAGGCAGTGACTAGTGGGGTACTGCAAGGCTCAGTGCTGGGACCCCAGTTGTTTACGATATATATTAATGATTTAGATGAGGGAATTAAATGCAGCATCTCCAAGCTTGCGGATGACACGAAGCTGGGCGGCGGTGTTAGCTGTGAGGAGGATGCTAAGAGGATGCAGGGTGACTTGGATAGGTTAGGTGAGTGGGCAAATTCATGGCAGATGCAATTTAATGTGGATAAATGTGAGGTTATCCACTTTGGTTGCAAGAACAGGAAAACAGATTATTATCTGAAAGGTGGCCGATTAGGAAAAGGGGAGGTGCAACGAGACCTGGGTGTCATTGTACACCAGTCATTGAAGGTGGGCATGCAGGTACAGCAGGCGGTGAAAAAGGCAAATGGTATGTTGGCATTCATAGCAGAAGGATTTGAGTACAGGAGCAGGGAGGTTCTACTGCAGTTGTACAAGGCCTTGGTGAGACCGCACCTAGAGTATTGTGTGCAGTTTTGGTCCCCTAATCTGAGGAAAGACATTCTTGCCATAGAGGGAATACAAAGAAGGTTCACCAGATTGATTCCTGGGATGGCAGGACTTTCATATGAAGAAAGACTGGATCGACTAGGCTTATACTCACTGGAATTTAGAAGATTGGGGGGGGATCTTATTGAAACGTATAAAATTCTAAAGGGATTGGACAGGCTAGATGCAGGAAGATTGTTTCCGATATTGGGGAAGTCCAGAACGAGGGGTCACAGTTTAAGGATAAAGGGGAAGCCTTTTAGGACCGAGATGAGGAAAAACTTTTTCACACAAACAGTGGTGAATCTGTGGAATTCTCTGCCACAGGAAACAGTTGAGGCCGGTTCATTGGCTATATTTAAGAGGGAGTTAGATATGGCCCTTGTGGCTAAAGGGATCGGGGGTATGGAGAGAAAGCAGGTACAGGGTTCTGAGTTGGATGATCAGCCATGATCATACTGAATGGCGGTGCAGGCTCGAAGGGCCGAATGGCCTACTCCTGCACCTATTTTCTATGTTTCTATGTTTCTATTCACAGTTTTTATATTCACATTTTCTCTAATGCTCTGCATATTCCCAGTCCAATATTCAGGAGTATTCTGAATGAAAGTCTTAAAATGGTGCTTAAGCATGAGCTGTGTTGAGCCCTGCTTCTCTCCATTTTGTTATGTAGATCTGACATTTGCAGCTCGGCAGTTGTGACTTGTTCCATGATCTGTGACAGGTTTCCTCGTGGACAACCGTGTCCTTTAACTCTCACAGCCAATTTGCTGAAGCTCGAACCTTTGACAAAATGACATCCACACATCAATATGAGTGCAGTCGCAAGTTTCGATCTGTTTGGCCTTCTCTAGCTAATTGCAGCCCTGTCACTTTGTGCTATTGAGTGTGCCCAGTTATACGAGTTGACGTATGCGAGGTGAAAGGAGAACCGCTTTGTTTATTGCAGTCTCTGTGTGCTGACTCTGAGGTTGGTACAGGCACCAAGTCCTTCTTTCAGTCTCTTTCACTGCAGAATACAGACTAATCTCAGAGAAAGTGATGAACATAAGCCTTCTAGGATTGTCCAGTAATTTCCAGGAATTAAGATGAATTTCCTGGATAAATGTTGTAATAAGCCCAGGATAAAAAATAACTGTGGCTTTAGCAAGGAATTAATTTTCTCTTTTGTAATTATCTTTTAAAAGTTTATGCCCAGCAGTCAAATCATAAACTATTGGTTACTGATAGTGATGATGTCAAACCAGCCAAGCTGATGTAGTCATGTTCTTTGAACTATGAACTGTAGTTGATTGCCAGTCCATGTCTGCATCCGAGAGAATGGCCTAGTATGATATGTCATTGTTTTTTTTTATGAATCCTGTTCTCTTTCATTAGATTGAAAATTGATAATTAGAAGGTGGTTGGAGACTTTTATAAAGAGCAGTGATATAACACTTCTGTACCATACTTGTTCAATTTGAAATATACATGGACTATTTCTGTCAAAAATCTTGCTGGACAAATCCCTCCTGCAACATTGGGGCTGTCAGGGCGACTTGCTAAATCGTAGCTGGGGAGTGCAGTGAATGGAGCAAAGGATCTGAAGTTCCAAGGGTTTGTTGGAAGATTAAGGCTTAGATGCTGTCAGGGACTCTTGGTGGTGCTGTGCAAAGTGGTTAATCTGTACTCACCTGAAGAGTGTAAATGCACTTACCTGGTGGTTCCAGGATTCTCACTTACCTTGAGTTGCAAATGACTCAAGAGCCAAGGTCTGACAAATTGCAATATTTAAGTATCCAAGCTAACTTCTGAAGGCAGGATACTCACCTGATCTCAGCCAATCTTCATAAAATCAAACTGGGTGTGTCCAAGGAGAGACTGACATGGATGTCAAATTTTTAACATTCTAACAACTCACCTGAACACACTAATACTTATGGATATTGAGCTCCTCACATGTGATAAACTCTTCAACAAGTAGTGCTCTTTTGACCTAACTTTGCCAACTGGCGTTTGTGTAGCTGGAGCTGAATAATGGAAAGGATTATAAAATTCATATTATTCTAGAATGGGAAGTAATTGAATGGATGCATCACAACCTGGTATGGAAACTCCAATATCCTTGAACAGAAAATCCTACGAAAAATAGCATATATGGCCCAGTTCATCAGGGGTAAGGCCTCTTAACCATTGAGCACATCTCCATGAAACGCTGTTACATCCATCATCGAGGACCCCCATCACCCTGGTCATTCTCCCTTTTCGCTGCTGCCATCAGGAAGAAGGTGCAGGAGCCTCAGGACCCGTACCACCAGGTTCAGGAACAGTTATTAACCCTTAACCATCAGGATCTTGAACCAGAGAGAATAACTTCACTCACTCCATCACTGAAATATTACCATAAACTATGGGCTCACCTTTAAGGACCCAGCTCATGTTTTCAATGTTTATTTATTAATATTATTATTTCTTTATTTTGTATTTATGCAGTTTGCTGTCTTTTGCACTCTGGTTGTAATGTCCATGTTGGTCTGGTCTTTCATTGATTCTGCTACGGTTATTATTCTTTGGATATATTGAGTATGCTCGCAAAATGAATCTCAGGGTTATATATATTTGATAATCAGAATCAGAATCAGGTTTTTTATCTCTGGCATGTGATGTGAAATTTGTTAACTTAGCAGCAGCAGTTCAATGCAATATATAATATAGAAGAAAAAAAAATAAATTACAGTATACATATAATCAATAGATTAAAATCATGCAAAAAAGCAGAAATAATATACATTTGTATATTTAAAAGTGTGGCAGTGTTCATGGGTTCAATGTCCATTTAGGAATCGGACGGCAGAGGGGAAGAAGCTGTTCCTGAATCGCTGAGTGTGGGCCTTTAGTTAATTTAAATGATGGTAACAGTGAGAAAAGGGCATACCCTGGGTGCTGGAGGTCCTTAATAATGGACACTGCCTTTCTGAGACACCGCTCCTTGAAGATGTCCTGGGTACTTTGTAGGCTAGCACCCAAGATGGAGCTGACTAGATTTACGCCCCTCTGCAGCTTCCTGCTTACCATACCAGACAGTGATTCAGTCTGTCAGAATGTTCTCCACAGTACGTGTATAGAGGTTTTTGAGTGTTTCTGTTGAACTTTGAACTTTGAAATGACTGTTCTGCAACAATAATACTTCTGTCCTGATGTGTAACACTAGACCATTACAAGAGAATGAAGCTGATTTGTTCTCCAGCTCAATAATCCTGTTCAACAGCAGACTGAAATAAAATTGGGTAGAAAACATTCAAAGATGTCATCAGGCACTTCATATGCATTTAATTGTTGAAACTGGATTAACAGACAACGTTGAAAGATGCAATAGTAAAGCCATGTGTGTCTCTTGAGATCCTGTTATTGTGTGATCAATAAATTTGAAAGTTTGAATTAGGAGCAGGATTACACCACTCAGCCACTGTTGTCAAAACCACCTTTGCTCACAGACATTATTTAACGTAATAGAATAGCGATTATCTGTTGCATTTAATTCTGTTGATGTCACTGAAGTTATTGTGGTATCATGCATTATTAGCATGTGATTGAGGACAAATTTCTCACCCATCACTTTTATTAAAGCAACCTAAAATAGTGAACAGGTACATGAAGGTGTTATTTATATGAACTTCCTGAAGAAATCTGGTCATTCAAGATTGCTCTGCCATTAAGTAAGATCACGGCTGAATCAATTGAAACCTTTGCTCCACGTTTCTGCCTACCTCCAAATAATCTTTAACCCCTTGCTTTTCAAAGATTGCTCTTCAATATATTCAAAGGCTGTCCTTGGTAGAAGAGAGTTCCAGGCTCATGAACCTCTGGAAGAAAAGATTCACTTCATGTCTGCCTACTTGGGTGATCTCTGAACTTATAGGCAGTGATTCTTTGTCAACGTTTTGGGTCAAAACCCTGCATCAGTACTGACATGGGCCATTAATTCTCTTTGGACCTCTAGTGCATCTAGCTTTTGAACACTTAGAAAATAATCTCTGATTTCTCTGATTTAGGCTTTTAGCTTTATTTCTATACACTGAAGCCAGTTTAGCCACATAGTATTCCATTTCTTAAACTATTACCACCTCTTTGTAATTTATCCTTCCACCCAAATTACTTCCAATGCTACTTGGCCTTGTGCCAGCAGCAAGTTTGGAAATGTGACTTTCTAACTCATTGTTCAGATTATTTATAAATGCCGTAAATAGTTCAAGCCCACTACAGATTGTTCTTGGACAATGCTAGTCACATCCTGCTGTTTAGAGTATCTGACTATTACCTCCAATCTGTGTGTTCTCCAATAATATCAGCTGTTAATTTTCTCTTACAATTGCTCTCGACAGATGTTGGCCATGACACAATGTGCGCTGGCAATGTCGGAACCCAAGTGAGAAGGAAAAACAGACGCCAATGTAAAGATGGTGATGAGAGTTTATTCATAAGAATTCCAACAGGACATCGGCAGCTTGGCCTAGCAACACTGTGAGATGTAGCATTCTCAAAGTTAGGACCCTGCGATTAGCACTAATCAGGGGTCTGCTTAAATAATGCAAGTAACATAGAATCTCTGAACCACTCAAAATAAACTTAACACGCTTAAGCAGAAAGCACCAGGAGACCACATTACTAAGAGTGAATCGCTTGAGAAAAAACACAAGGAACTCTAAATGATTAACAACTGTCTCTAAATAACAATTAACTGATTCAGGTGCTCCAAAAATCTTGGAGCCCAATGGTCTCCAGCTCACCACATAAATCTGAAGAGCTCATTATGGACTATGACAGGAATTGTAGAGGAAGCTTGACCCAAAAGCAGATCAGTGGAGATGTCATCCAGAGACAGAGAAGCAGTTTCAGCGACAGGTTACTATCGATGCAATGCTCCTCAGACAGGATGAAGAGGTCAATACTCCCCAATGCCATTAGGCTTTACAATTCTACCGCCAGGACTTAAGAACTTTTTAAAAGCTATTATTAATGCTTTTTGAGATAGTGATTTAGATGCATATCATATTTTTTTACTGAGTTAAGTATTGTATGTAATTAGTTTTGCTACAACAAGTGTATGGGACATTGGAAAAAAGTTGAATTTCCCCATGGGGATGAATAAAGTATCTATCTATCTATCTATCTATCTATCTATCTATCTATCTATCTATCTATCTATCTATCTATCATGATTTAACAGTAAATGAAACTTCACTAATGAACTGCAAACTAACAAGCCAAAAGAGGCCACAAAACAAGAGAGAACAGATACTTGAGCACGCTGAAGGAACAAGGTAACTGAAGGCTAGGCGCAAGTGTTTGAGGCTGGCTGCTTCAATGGTGAACAAAGACTGTGGCTGAGAGCTGGGTTTAAATAGGTTGCAGGTGATGAGTTGGAAACTAATGGTAGGTGACTCCTGTTTTCTGGGTAGAGACAGGGAGGGGCCTACATGTGCAGGCCTGACAGTCCAACCTGCTATTTCCAGTATTTTCTGTTTTTATTACTGAGAAAATCAATAATTTTCCTTTAGTTCCTAAAATTAATATTTTTGCTGTCTTTTATAAGGAACTTTATCAAATTTCTTCAGAAAGTTCATATAAATAACACCTTCATGTACTGTTCGCTATTTTAGGCTGCTTTAATAAAAGTAATGGGTGAGAAATTTGTCCTCAATCACATGCTAAAAATGCATGATACCATGACATATGCGGATGTACACTACTTTTGACCTTCAGTGACATCAACAGAATTAAATCCAACAGACAATCGGTTCTATATTGCATTAAATGGTGTACGTGAGCAAAGGCGGTTTTGACAGCAGTGAATTCAACTGTAGAGTGATGCTGCTAGAATATTTTCATCTTACACTTTAATAACTTCATTAAACGAGTAGCCATCTATCTATTCACACAGTATTCCTCCAAGAACAGCAGGTTAACAAGCCAACTACTTAGTGTCTTGTGAAGTGTTGAGTGTATCTCATAGATGACGGCTAATTATAAACATCTTGATGAAAATCCATTCTCAGGAGCTGTGTGATGAATCTAAGGCTGAGAAGGTAATTAGTAGGGTCATGGAAAAAGGAAGACATAACCATGAAAATTCATCCATGGGGGAACTGGAAGCAGGGTACTTATGAGAACAACCTATTTGTTGATGTGTTCTTGGAAAGGAAGTTTGTTTTGTCAATATTAAACCTTCCATTGAGAGAAAGCAGTTTATTTTCTATCTTAAATCTGTTTAGTTCCCAGGTATTTTAATTAAAAGACTGTTCTGCTGAATCTACCACCTTTCTTTGATGTCCTAATTCTGAACTCAGTGGTGGAGATTTCCTTAGATGTGAGCCTTGGTTTCTGTACTTCAATGGGTATCTGATGGGATAACAAGCTGTACATTGAGTAATACAGACAAATCAATATCCACGAGGGTTGTGTAGGTCCCCAAATGCACTTCAAACTTAGAGACTTAAAGAATTTGGAACCATCTCCTTCAGCTCTATCACTATATTCACATAGCTGAGCGCAAGGTCTTCAGAGGACATAGGCACTAATTGAGCCTCCACAAATGTTCTGGCCCACTGACATTGTTGAGAGTTGAGCTTGAGAGGGATGGTGTTAACACTGTGGGTATTACTGATGGCTTTTAGTCAGTAGGCTCTATTTGACCGGTCAAGCGTTGGGATGCCTAACACCAGGCAGTCAGAGGACTCATAGATACTGTCTCATCATGGAATGCAGTCTGCAGTTCTGTTATGGCCTCATCAATCACTTAACAACACACAAACTGGAGTGGAAGCAAGTCATCTTTGATCTTGAGGAAACTGATGTTCTTTCTTTCTTTCTTTATTAAGAGATACAGCGCGTAATGAACCCTTCGGACCCTTTGAGTCTCACCGCCCAGCAACTCACCAATTTAACCCTAGCCTAATCACAGGACAATATACAATGATTAACTAACCTACTAACTGGTACATCTTTTGACTGTGGGAAGAAGTGGAAGCACCCAGAGGAAACCCCATACATTCATGAGGAGGATGTACAGATTCTTTACAGATGACGTCAGAATTGAACTCCAAACTCTGATGTCCTGAGCTGTAATAACGTCACGCTAACTGCTGTGTTACCATGGCACTGGGGATGGCTACTGGGATAGTTTCTTTAGTTTTCCTACTAATCTCTGCTGATAAATTTCAACCCTTTGCACATGCAGAATTTTGTAAAACTTAGTTTCAGAGATACGGACTGTCATAAGAACAAAGAAAATAGAAGCCAATTAGTCCATTGGTCCCTCGAGCCTGTCCCACTATTCGATGTAATCATGGCTGACCTATGCTGGCCTCAGCTCCACTTCTGTACAAGTTTGCCCTCAATTTCTCGATCGTTCAAATATTTTTTGCTCTCCACCTCAAGTTCATGAGCTCCCAAGGTTATGGATAACCTGATTTCAGAAATATAACTTCATGCAAATTCTCCCAGAAAACTTCAAAGTATTTTTCAAGATGATGATAATAATAATAATATTAATAATGTGTTATGGTATTCATTAATATTCAAAAGTTAGTATTTTTATGAATAGTGACATAATAATTATTCAATTAAATTAAGTAACACTGAGGGCCTCCATTGGTGGGGATCAATCATGGTTGCTATGCCCCAGCTGTCTACGTGATACGCAAGCCAGGACAGTACGATATGGAGAGAAAGTTGTTGCCCATGCAACAGGCTTCCCCTCTCCACACAGCTGATGCATTCAAAGGGACAGCAGAGACCAATACAGTTTGGCTCCAGTGCTGGCGCAGGAGTTGCCAGTCAGCGTTGAACAGAATGTAGGACTGTCTTAGGGACTCCAGCTCCAGATTTTTCCCTTGTGGTTTACTCCCAGAGCCTTCCTCATGAGTGGGTATAGCCAGAAGGCAGGGGAGATTTGAGATCAGAGTTTTCCTGAGCTGCCGACCACAGTGGATGAGCCCCATCTGCCCGAAGTGACTGGTTTTAAGGTACTGGTGACCCCCCTCAGTAGAAACAGCTCCACCAGGCTTAGTAGCTAAGCCACATGTGAAGACCAGGAGTTGGACTTTGTTGTCAGAGGCTATTTGAGATGCATGCTATTGGGAACAATTAATAGGTAGTGGGAACTTATCCCCACTACTTCCCCTGACTATGACAACCTTAAGGAACCAAAATAACACCACATCAAGACTATATATCAAGTCTTTGTAGAGTGATATGATATAGGTAGTTATAGGAAAAGATGTTTCTGGCTTGTGCAGCAATCAGCTCAGGTATGGACCCCTTGCTGTATATCTATTGATATGGCCTTCACCCCGCTCGGGGACAGAGATTTTCAGAGATTCACTGGCCTCTGAGAGAAGTTCTGTATACCTCTGATTGAAAAGAGCAGCTCCTGATTTTGTTGCTGTGTCCCTTTGTTCACAGCTCTGCTCCTAGTGGAAACATCACAAGACCCACCCTTTAAGATCTTATGAATTTGAATAAGATCACCTTCATTCTTCTCAAATCCAAGGAGTACAAATCCAAATGTCTCACCTCTCCTTTCCTGATTTTAGTTATTTAGAGAAGCAGTGCTGAATAGGCCCTCCCCACCCTTAGAGCCACAGTTCTAAAATCTTTTTTACGCTCGGTTTAATATTGCCAACACTGAGTCCCTGAGAAGAGCTGCCAAAGTGACCTGCACCATGGTCATCTCTGAGGCTGAAGTACGCAGGTGTTTCCAACAGGTAGACAGTCGCAAGGCTGCAGGACCGGATGGCGTCCCAGGATGGGTTCTCAGGATTTGCGCGGCACAACTGGCAGGTGTGCTTACAGACATTTTTAATCTCTCCCTCTCCCAGTGTGGAGTGCCCTCCTGCTTCAAAACATCCACCATTGTCCCTGTACCTAAAAAGACCAAGGTAACATGTCTGAACAACTGGCATCCTGTCACACTCACCTCAACAATAAGCAAATGCTTTGAGAGGCTGGTCAAGGACTACATCTGCAGCTTGCTGCCACCTATACTGGGCCCACTACAATTCGCCTACCGACACAACTGATTAGCAGATGACACAATAGCCCCAGCTCTACACATTGTCCTTACACATCTGGAGAAGAAGGATGCTTATGTGAGAATGCTGTTCTTGGACTACAGCTCAGCATTCAACACCATAATTCCCTCCAGGCTCGACAAGAAGCTCAGAGACCTCAGCCTTCACCCTGCCTTGTGAAGCTGGATCCTGGACTTCCTGTCAGATTGCTGGTAGGTGGTAAGAGGGTGCTCCTTCACCTCTGTCCATCTGACCTTTAATACAGGAGCCTCTCAGGGCTGTGTACTAAGCCCCCTCCTTTACTCCCTGTATACCCATGATTGCGTCACCACCCGCAGCTCCAACCTGCTAATTAAATTTGCTGACAATACCACACTGATTGGCCTAATTTCAAATAATAATGAGGCAGAGAAAAAGTCATCATCCTGACACAGTGGTGTCAAGAAAACAAACTCTCCCTCAATGTCGCAAAAACAAAGGAGCTGGTTGTGGATTACAGGAGGAATGGAGTTGGGCTAACCCCATTGACATCAATGGATCTGGGGTTGAGAGGGTGAACAGCTTTAAGTTCCTCGGTTTTCACATCACCGAGGACCTCACGTGGTCTGTACACACCAGCTGTGTGGTGAAAAAGGCACAACAGCGTCTCTTTCACATCAGACAGTTGAGGAAATTTGGTATGGGCCCCCAAATCCTAAGGACTTTCTACAGGGGCACAATTGAGAGCATCCTGACTGGCTGCATCACTGCCTGGTATGGGAACTGTACCTCCCTCAATCACAGGACTCTGCAGAGAGTGGTACGGACAGCCCAGCGCATCTGTAGTTGTGAACTTCCCATGATTCAGGACATTTACAAGGACAGGTGTGTAAAAAGGGCCCGTGGGATCATTGGGGACCCGAGTCACCCCAACCACAATCTATTCCAGCTGCTACCATCCGGGAAACGGTACCGCAGCATAAAAGCCAGAACCAACAGGTTCCAGGACAGCTTCTCCCACCAGGCCATCAGACTGATTAATTCATGCTGATACAATTGTATTTCTATGTTATATTGACTATCCTGTTGTACATAATATTTATTATAAATTGCACATTGCACATTTAGACAGAGGTGTAACAAAGATTTTAACTCCTCATGTATATGAAAGAAGTAAGTAATAAAGCCTATACAATTTAGTATCCAACACCCCCCGGCAACTCCGATTTAGTCCTAGCCTAATCTCAGGACAATTTACAATGACCAATTAACCTACCAACTGGAATGTCTTTGGACTGTGGGAGAAAACTGGAGCACCTGAAGCCAAGCCACAGGGAAGATGTACAAACTCCTTACAGATGATGCTGGAATTGAACACTGAACTTCACCACCCCGAGCTGTAATAGCGTCGTATGAACCAGACACTATGCCCAGGGTAAACCTCCACTTCCAGGAATTAATCTGGTGAATATCCCTTGTACTTTCTCCAGCGTTACTAGATACTTTCCTACATAAGGGACCAAATCTGTACAGGTGTTCCCCCCCCCCTTTAAAAAGGTAGAGCGTTCTTATGAAACCTTTCTTAATCCAAAATGGTGTAAAGCGAAGAACCATTAATTAATATGGGAAAATTTTCATAAAAGCGAAAATCCTCTTTGTAATGCGAAAACAGGTTACTAATGTAGGTCTTTTGTAAAAGCGAAGTGGCATAAAGTGAACATTTGTACAGCGGGGAACACCTGTATACAGTATTCCAGGTGTGGCCTCGCCAACATACTGCACAGCTCTCACAAAAACCCACTGTTCTTAAACTGCAACTCCTTCGCACGTACAAATCGATCCTGTCCAGCGG
Organism: Hemitrygon akajei; assembly: GCF_048418815.1. Taxonomy (NCBI): domain Eukaryota; kingdom Metazoa; phylum Chordata; class Chondrichthyes; order Myliobatiformes; family Dasyatidae; genus Hemitrygon; species Hemitrygon akajei. Next base: position 7,577,338 of record NC_133141.1, on the reverse strand, counting down.
TGACTCAGAAGATGATCTTCCTGTTTCAGATATTAGTGTGGTCGGCCTCCTCTGAACTGCTTCCAGATCATTTACTTCCGTTGAGAACCTAGATTGACTTCACTAACTTACTGCCTGTTATGCCACTGGCATTCAGGGAAGCAACGAGGGTTCTCCATCTCTGGCAGTGTTCAGGGCTTCCTTCGTCATGCCAGTAGCTTCTTCTTGGTTTTCACTAGACTGGACTGCCAACACAGATGCCTTGTGCAGGAAGGCACAGAGTCGACTGTACTTCCTAAGAAGGTTGGCGTCATTCAATGTCTGTAGTGAGATGCTGAAGATGTTCTATAGGTCAGTTGTGGAGAGCGCCCTCTTCTTTGTGGTGGCGTGTTGGGGAGGAAGCATTAAGAAGAGGGACGCCTCACGTCTTAATAAGCTGGTAAGGAAGGCGGGCTCTGTCGTGGGCAAAGTACTGGAGAGTTTAACATCGGTAGCTGAGCGAAGGGCGCTGAGTAGGCTACGGTCAATTATGGATAACTCTGAACATCCTCTACATAGCACCATCCAGAGACAGAGAAGCAGTTTCAGCGACAGGTTACTGTCGATGCAATGCTCCTCAGACAGGATGAAGAGGTCAATACTCCCCAATGCCATTAGGCTTTACAATTCTACTGCCAGGACTTAAGAACTTTTTAAAAGCTATTATTAATGCTTTTTGAGATAGTGATTTAGATGCATATCATATTTTTTACTGAGTTAAGTATTGTATGTAATTAGTTTTGCTACAATAAGTGTATGGGACATTGGAAAAAAGTTGAATTTCCCCATGGGGATGAATAAAGTATCTATCTATCTATCTATCTACTACCGTCCATCATGCAGGTCCCAGTTGGAGACTCTGGAATACCGTCACAGTCAGATGTAGGATTCTTCATTGCTATTTCTGTAACTGTCCTGTTTACCAGTCAAGCTTCTTAGCCCTGAGTTCAATCCCCAAACCTGGAAGACCAGTGGACCACTCTTAGTCTGGCCTCTACCCTTTGACCTGTTTGGCAAGGGTGACCCTACCAAGAGTCAAAGTATAAAGCCCTGGCTCCAGCCAGCACAGCTCTCTGGGTCATTGTGGCATGCAAGCCTCCAAACAATGACAAGGTTGCGGTCCTCTTCGAGGAGAGTGACCGTTCACTACATTATCTACTTGTAACTCTCGCTTCGGCTAGCAGATAAGAGCCAGGTTGAGAAGATGTAATGAATGTAACATTGTCTCAAGTGGGAAGAGAATGAGGAAAGGAGAATGTGTTACCTGGTTACTCTCTGCCCCCCTGCCCCTCTGCTCTCAGCTCCAGGGTATGCCAGACCCTCATCCCCTAACGCATTCTTTGTCTTGTTACAGAAATTGTGTTGAGGCTTGGAAACCTGAAAAGCATTTAAACTGAAACTCAGTGCTACCCTCTCTCTCCTCTTTGTCAGGAAGAAAACAAAATACGCATGAGGTAGACTCTGTCAGAATCTTACATTGCGACATCAATCATTCAATTTGTAGTTGCTTTGGAAGTTTACTTCTTAACCAATTATTATACACAAGGAGGCCATACAGCCCATTGGGCCCATGCCAGCACTCAGCAAGGCAATCCCATCTGTCCCCTTTCTCCCCTTAACTCCTCTTTCTTACTTGGCCATTTGTCTACCCTCGGTGTGAGGTATGGCAGTTAATTAACTAGCACGTCTTTAGGAAATTGGAGCACACAGAGAAAACCCGTATGGCCACACAAACCTTACAGTCGATCCCTGGCCCAGGAACTGTGAGACAGCAGCTGGAGGTGTGTGCTGCTCCATCACAGGGATTTGCTGAAGTGGTGAGGCTGTTTTTTTATGTGGCCTTAACCAAGGTTTAATAGGTTGTTTGAGGCAGTAAATCTCTTGAGACCTTTCAGAACCCACAGAAATGGGATGGGTGCAATTATCCTCAATCCCAAGGCTCTTTCCAAAGAAAAGAATAGCTTGGAAGGAATTCTTTAGCATTGAGAATAATTTACTGAAAGGTTAGAATCACTAGAGGACCTTACTGTGGCAGATTTTCTAAAATTAGAGTCATAGAGATCTGAGATTGGAACAGGCCCCACAGTCACACCATCCTACAGTAACTGTCCACACGTTCCCATCAATTTCTCCCAAATTCTACCACCTACTATACTCAGGCCAACGTGCAATAGACAATAAACTGCATGCGCTTGGCTTGTGGGAGGAAACTGGAGCACCCAGAGGAAACCTATGCCAGGGAAACGGTGCCGATTCCTCACAGACAGCACCAGCGATCAGGATGAACCCTGGCTGTGAGCTTTGCGAGACAGAAGCTTTATCAGCTGCTCCACTGTGCTAATAATACAGGCAAGAGTAAGACTACAATGGCTCCACAAGTGCATTCACAACTTGCCAAAGAAGTGGTGGTTAATGTTGCAAGGCAGCACCCATAAACAATTTACCTGACAAGACTTTAAAGTGACAGACTATTGCACCAACTCTTCTGATCTATGGAGCACAGCATGAACACACAGAGAAATACACAGACATACCTGTGATGAATGTTCAAGCTTAAAGATATAATGAAATGATGATATTCCTTCTCTGCAAACAAACTCTGAACTCTTTGAGTTATTTGAATGAGGGGAGAAGTGTGGGTGGGGGGGGGGGGAGAGAAGGAGCAGAAAGAGTGAGAAAAAAGTGAGACTGGGGAAAAACGGAGGAGGGTTGGAGGAGAGGAGTGTGAGGACAGGGAAAGAAACAGGAGAGGAGACAGGATGGAATGGAAAGAGTGATGAAAGGGAAGGGAAGCAAATATCAGGACTATTTGTGGTGGAGAGGGGAGGGGGCAGGTAATAGAAAAGGAGAGGAAATGGCAGGAGTGGGTGGTCTTAAAGAGGGGAGACGTGAGAAGAGGAAACCTAATTCACTTCACGTTGTGTCACTGTAAATATTTTACAAGGCAAACAGACTAAAAATAACCACATCCCTAAATCAGATGTTCAACTATTTAAACCTAATCATGGGTGGTTCAGCATCAAGCAAAATTTATTTTAAATGAGTTGCTCAGAAATCACATCTGTGTTCTTGGAATTGAGAGGAAATCCGAAGATGTACCGTAACAAATGCAATGTGATTGAGCGACAGGGATGTAGTCAGGGAAATACAGAGAGCTGGGTTTGTCTTCAAAGGATGAATCTCAGTACCGATGCACTTTCAGTTATGTCAGTTCAGGCAAGGAAATTGGTGCTGCCTTTTCTGACCCTCGGGCTGAGCTGATGGAAGAAAGGAACATAGAAAATAGAATAATGCAGCACAGGAGTAGTCCCTTCAGCCCACAATGTCTGTACTGAGCATAATGCTAAATTAAACTAATCCCTTCTGCCTGCACATTATCCATAATCCTCCATTCACTGTATAGAAGCCTCTAGCACACTACAATTGCAAAGAGCAGGGAGTGGTTCTCTCAGCAAAGGCAATGAGCCAAAGGTCAGCACTGACTGGGTGAGACATGACTTTCAAGTCCTGCTCCAGATATGACAGGAAAAGGTTGAAGCCAACACCAACGGCCCAACTAACAGCACGGGAGTGCTGCATGTTCCATGGTACAATATACTGTCTCAGGTGGATGAAACCTTCTTACATCAAACACCAGAGGGCATATGTACAAAATTAAGGGAGGGAAGTTTAGGGGAGACATCAGGGGTAAGTTTTTTTTACACAGAGGGTTGTGAGAGTCTGGAATGACTTGCCAGGGATGATGGTGGAGGCTAAAACATTAGGGGTATTTAAGAGCCTCTCGGACAGGCACATGGATGAAAGAAAAATGGAGGGTTATGGGGTTAGTGTGGGTTTAGTACTTTTTTTTAAGGATTATATGTGTCAGCACAACATGGAGGGCTGAATACTGTGCTGTAGTGTTCTATGGTTCTAAAGCACCATAAGATATAGGAGCAAGATTAGCCATTCAGTCCATCGAATCTGCTCTCCCCATTTCATCATAGCTGATCTATTTCTTTCTCAGCCCCAGTCTCCCCATAACCCTTCACACCTCAACTAATCAAGAATCTACCAACCTCCGCCTTAAATGCACCCAATGACTTGGCCTCCACAGCCACCTGTGGTAATGAATTCCACAGATTTACTACCCTGGTTAAAGAAATCCTTCCTCATCTCTGTTCTAAATGGATGTCTGTCTATTCTGAGGCTATGCCCTTTGCTCCTAGACTCCCACACTACAGGAAACATCCTCTCCATGTTCATTCTATCTAGGCCTTTCAACATTCAATAGGTTTCAATGAGATTCCCCCCTTCATTCTCCCACATTACAACGAGTTCAGGCCCAGAGGCATCAAACGCTCCTCACATGTTAACCCTTTCATTCCTGCAATCATTCTCCTGAACCCTCTCCAATGTCAGCACATCCTTTCTTAAATAAAGGCCTAAACCTGCTCACAATGCTCCAAGTGAGGCCTCACAGTGCCTGATAAAGTCCCAACATTACATCCTTGCTTTTCTATTCTCGCCCTCTTAAAATGAATGATAACTTTGAAATGAATGAATTACAGAGAAGAAACTAGGGAGACAACTGTGGACTTTAAAAAAAATAATTATTATCTTATTAACAGCTTAGCTGATGATTTGTTTGTGAGCTGGATGTCACACTTCCTCTATTAACATCAGTAACTCCACCAAGGAGAGTTGTTGTTGTTGTTGAGTGCTGTCGAGTCATCGTCGACTCATGGTGACCCTATGTAGAGTGTAGTTGTCCATAAGGTTTTCATGATTGAAGTAGATTGATGGGCCTTTCTTCTGCACAGATACTGGTGCTGCCCAGGTTGGGACCCAGCCAGATTCGAACTCAGGACCATCTGCCTCGGGCCCATGCTGATGCCACGACACCACTGTCCGACAAGAAGAGTTACTTGCTAATAAAGCCTTCTGAATTATCAAAGGTAGTATCTAAGTGAAAATTTGTTCATAAAATCAAAATATTTAATATACTAATATCAGTTCAATTATTTAGTCAAAGCAAATTTCTTGGTTTAAGTTGAAGTTTTAATAGCATACATAAAGCTTTCACTTCATGCTTCCCTGATCTTTGAAAACTTGGGCTGCATCAAGATAATTTCACCCCAGATTAGTAAATATTCCTCACAACTTCATGTCTGCACTCCCGGCATGAGTAATTTGTCAATACTCCTGATGTAGAGTCTAAAGGTCAAGTAACTCAAAGGGAAAGGTTGTCTCCTTGCTGAATGCTAGATTTTGAAACCTCCTTTTGCTCAGTCCAAGAGACTACGGGAAATTGCATCTTAAGTTTTCAAAGCAAGATTTGCATCAATGTTGGCCGACTGTTTCTCAACCCAGAATGTTGACAATTCTGCTCCTCCTCACGGATGTTGCTCGCCATGTTGAGTTCCTTCAGAAGACTGTTTTTTGACCAGCTGTTCCCTTCCTATCCTGAGTTTTCTGGAGCCAATCTGAGCTTACAGCAAAGTGCCTTCATTTGTTGACGGATAAAAAAGTAAACCAAAATGGATTTTGTGGAAAAGATTCCCAGGTAACTGCATCTGCTGGAAAAAGCTTGATATTTAAAATGTCAATTTTCAGAAGCAAGCTTAGAGAATCCTGCAGTAAACATGAATATCAACCTGATACAGCTGGAACACAAAACTACCTCCTCACTCACCAGTTGATGTATCTCTACAAGCAAACTGACCCCAACACCAATGGAACAGTTCTAAGGTCTGCAGCGCTGTCAAATGCAGCCACGTAAACCAATGGAGGGTAGTATAGTTAACAGGAGCAGTTTTGGGCTCCATATCTAAGAAAGGATGGGTTGATATTGTAGAGGAATCAGAGGAGGTTCATGAGAATGATTCTTGGAATGAAAGCGTTATTATATGAGGAGTGCTTAATGGCTCTGGGCCTGTATTCTTTGGAATTTAGAAGAATGAGGGGGGGGTCTCTTTGAAACCTATCAAATGATAGAGTGGATGTGGAGAGGGTGTTTCCTATAGTGGGGGAGTCTGAGACCCGAGAACACAGCCTCAGAACAGTGGGATGTCCATTTAGAACGGAGATGAAGAGGAATTTCTTTAGCCAGAGAGTGGTGAATCTGTGGAATTTGTTGTCACAGTCGGCTGTGGAGGCCAGGTCGCTGAGTGTATTTAAGGCGGAGGCTGATAGGATCTTGATTAGACAGGCCGTGAAAGGTTATGGAGAGAAGGCAGGAGAATTTGGTTGAGAAGGAAAGTGGAGCAGCCACAATGAAATGGCGGAGCAAACTCAATGAGCTGACTGGCCTAATTCTGTTCCTATATTTTATGGTCTTATGGGGGAGGATTAAAAGGACCAACTAGAAGGTGATAGGTGAAGCCAGGTGAATGGGAATGTTAAAGGGCTGAAGAAGGAATTTGATGGGAGAGGAGAGTGAACCTTGGGACTTTTTTTCACTGGGGTTTGTTAAGACTAGAACTAGAGGTCATGGGTTAAGGGTGAAAGGTGAAATGTTTAAGGGGAACATGAGAGGGAACTTCTTCACTCAGAAGGTGGTGAGAGTGTGGAACAAGCTGCCAGTGCAAGTGGTGGATTTGGGTTTGATTTCAACACTTAAGAGAAATTTCAAGAGGTACTTGGTTGGGAGGGGTACAGAGGACTATGGTCTTTGTGCAGGTTGATGGGACTAGGCAGATTAATACAGTAGTTCAGCATGGACTAGTTGGGCCTAAGCTCCTGCTTCTGTGCTGCAGTGTTCTATGACTGTTTGACTGATAGTTGCAACACCCATCTATAAGATACAACAGGTCAGACTCAGGCATCCATTGACATTAGGAGGTTCTGTACAAGGTGAATCAGCAGGAACCAAGTGCAGACAAACCCAGGAGGATGTGACAGCTCTCCAGAGATTCTGCTCTGGAGATCCTAGTCATAGACTGCTATGGGACTACCTGCACATGAAGTTGCCTGGAGCAACCTCAGGCCTGTCTTCAACTCTGTGTGAGGTATTGACTGCCAGGTTTAGGCTTGTGCATAACTGCTATCTTGGAGATAGAAATGAATCCACAGTCTGGGTCACAAAAGAAAGTTCAAAGTAAATTTATTATCAAAGTACATATACATCATGCTATACAACCCTGAGATTCATTTTCTTACAGACATACTCAATAAATCCATAATAGAATAATAACCATAACAGAATCAATGAAAGACCACACCAACTTGGATTGTCAGCCATTGTGTAAAAGACAACAAACTGTGCAAATATACAAAGAAAGAAATAATAGGAATAAATAACTATCAGGAACATAAGATGCTTGGAAGTGAGTCCATAGGCTGTGGGGATATTTCAGTGATGGGACAACTGAATTGAGTGGTTATCCCCTCTGGTTCAAGAGGCTGATGGTAGAGGGATAATAACTGTTCCTGAACCTGGTGGTGTGAGTCCTGAGGCTCCTGCACTACCTTTCTGATAGCAATAGCGAGAAGAGAGCATGGCCTGGGTGGTGGGGGTCCTTGATGATGGATGCTGTTTTCTTGCAACAGCTCTCTATGTAGATGTGCTCAGTGGTGGGGAGGGCTTTACCCGTGATGGACTGGCCTGTATCCACTACTTTTTGTAAGATTTTCTATTCAAGTGTATTGGTGTTTCCATACCAGACTGTGATGCAGCCAGTCAATATAGATAGATAGATAGATAGATAGATACTTTATTCATCCCCATGGGGAAATTCAACATTTTTTTCCAATGTCCCATACACTTGTTGTAGCAAAAACTCATTACATACAATACTTAACTCAGTAATAATATGATATGCATCTAAATCACTAACTCAAAAAGCATTAATAATAGCTTTAAAAAAAAAGTTCTTAAGTCCTGGCAGTTGAATTGTAAAGCCTAATGGCATTGGGGAGTATTGACCTCTTCATCCTGTCTGAGGAGCATTGCATCGACAGTAACCTGTCGCTGAAACTGCTTCTCTGTCTCTGGATGGTGCTATGTAGAGGATGTTCAGGGTTTTCCATAATTGACCGTAGCCTACTCAGCGCCCTTCGCTCAGCTACCGATGTTAAACTCTCCAGTACTTTGCCCACGACAGAGCCCGCCTTCCTTATCAGCTTATTAAGACGTGAGGCGTCCTTCTTCTTAATGCTTCCTCCCCAACACGCCACCACAAAGAAGAGGGCGCTCTCAACAACTGACCTATAGAACATCTTCAGCATCTCACTGCAGACATTGAATATACTCTCCACCACGCATCTATAGAAGTTTGCCAAAGATTTAGATTTCAAACCCGATTATGATAGTCGAGAAAAGCTTAAGAATGTTTAAAAAGGTGCAGTAACAAAACAGATGAGAACCTTGAGGACAACCCATATTCAATGGTCTATCATCTCCTTGCCCTGTAACCTTCAATGCTGAAAAGAGCACAAATCAGAAATATGTGGGAACAGCATCACATGGCATTGGCTTCTTCATCTGTTTTGTGGGTTTGGAGTTTCACTGATTAAACAAAGAAGAACTGTACACAAAAATGTAATTTGAGATGCAGGCAGGTCCTAATTTAGCAAATTGCAGTTTAACTTGTTTGTGTGCCCCTTCTGCGGAGAGCAAAATATCGTCATCGACGGGAACTTTCTGTGTTCTATTATATTTGAAAGTGATTTCTTTTCTGAAAATAAGCTGCAATTAAGCAGCATATCTTACAATCTGAAGAGTTTCTAAACAATTTACTTACTTACCTACTGCCTGTTACATCGCTGACGCTTAGGGCTGCCATGAAGGTCCTCCATCTCTGTCTGTCCTTGAGCACTCAGATGTAGAAGGAATCTTCATTACTGTTTCCATAACATTGTTAGCCCTCAGACTTGGAGGACCAGTGGACCACTCTTTGTCTGGCCTCTATTTTTTGACCTCTTTGGCATGGATGGCCCTAACAAGAGCCAAAGCACAAAGCTCTGACTCCAGTCAACTTGGCTCTCCAGGTCATTGAGGTACACAAGCCTCCAAGCCCCTGAATTACTTCTGCGAGCAAAAAAGAGCATAAAGAGACAGGAAAAGAAAGCATAAAGCGAACATGACCAAAGGAAGGGAGAGTTATCAAGAGAATAAATAGAAAGCATGGAAATTTTAACATTATGGAGCATGGGTGGTACAAGATGTTTAAAAATAAAGTAAGATGAACTGCTATTAAAAATTAAGCTGTACAGCAATGTGCACAGTGTCCTTTATAGAAGAGAGAAACTGGAAATAATAATGCATTATTTGGAGCCAAATATAGTAGAAATTGCTGAAACATGGCTGCAGAAAAATCAGGAGAATGAATTAAACATCACAGAGTATAAATTTTTCAGAAATGATAAAGAGGACAATTGAGGGGATAGAGTCGCTGTACCCTTTGGAAGCAGCGTTAAAGCCGTAGAAACGAGGGATATGGCTAACAGCCGGACGGATAATGAGTCTATGAGAAGTGAGATAAAAGATAATAAAATGTCAGTCACATATACACCAAACAATACAAAGGAATTGAAGGAAGAAGTATAGAAATGCACAAAAATAGAATAATGATCAGATAGGTTCTCAACTCACTGACCGGAGGAGGTAGGGAATATGAAAAAAGGAATATAGCTTTGATGTGCTCAGAATTTCTTTCCAAACTAGTAAAACGCCTAATAAGGGAGGTTTTGATTCTGTTTGCTAATGGAGCTGGTGACAGAGTAAGTGAAAGGGAGCATCATTCAGAAAATGTGAAGACAAACAATGAAGTGGGAGGGAGAAGGAAGGTAGCAGCTGGAGAGAGAGAGAGAACATCATTGAAAGGGTTGGTATAGAATACATTTGGTAAGAATTGACCTGAAGGAAGGGAGTAATCATGCCACTGGTGGTATATTATTGGCCAGTGTTGGCGCTTGGCCAAGTGGTTAAGGTGTTTGTCTAGTGATCTGAAGGTCACTAGTTCAAGCCTTGGCTGAGGCTGAGTGTGTGTCCTTGAGCAAGGCACTTAACCACACATCGCTCTGTGACGACACCGGTGCCAAGCTGTATGGGTCCTAATGCCCTTCCCTTGGACAACATCGGTGGCGTGGAGAGGGGAGACTTGCAGCTTGGGCAACTGCCGGTTTTTCCATAAAAAAAACCTTGCCCAGGCTTGTGCCCTGGAAACTTTCCAAGGTCCATGGTCAATAATGGTCCATAAACAAATCCATGGTCTATCGAGACTAACGGAGGCCTACACATACATACATACTACTATTGGCCACCAAAATATCAGAAATAGAGGAGCAAATCTGCAGGGGAAATTCAAAACATCATGAAAGGGCTGCAGTGGGGTGAGAATGGAAGTTTTCAATTACCTCTACATGGACTGGAAAACTAAAATCAAAGGGGAAAGAAAAGGAGGAATTTCTGAAACGAGCTTGAGGGGTATAGGAGCAGCACGGTGACACAGTTATTGGAACCACTGCCTATCCTGACTGTGTGGAGATTGCACATTCTCCCAGTGACTGGAAGGATTTCTTCCTGGTACCTTGTTTCCTTTCGGATACCAAAGACCTGCAGACTAAGGGGTTAATTGATCATTGTAAATTCTCACCAGTGTGTAGACTGTACATGCTGAACTATGAAGCAAAAATGGAACTCTACATTCTCCCAATGGAATGTGTGGGTTTCCTTCAAGTATTTTGGTTTCCTCCCAAAGTCCAAAGACATATTGGTTTGTAGGTGAATTGGTCAGTGTAAATTGTCCCGTGATTAGGCTAGGGTTAAATCGGGGACAGCACGGCTCAAAGGGCTGAAAAGACCTATTCTGCACTGTATCTCAAATAAATAAAATAAAATAAAAATAAAATCTGGGGGAACTTGACAGGAATGGGAGAATAAAATAGAGTGAGTGTAGGATTGTAGTGAGTAATAGATACTTGATGTTTGGCACAGATCCGATTGGCCAGATGGCATGTTTCTGCGCTATTTAACTCTATGAGTCAGCTAGAACTTCTTTGATGAACAGGCCATTTTTGGATCTGATTCTGAAGAATAAGAGGGCGTCATGGACCACTGGTCAGTAAATGAACCTTTGCAGAGCTGTGACGATTGGATCATACAGTTTAGATTGGCAGGGAGGAATCCAAAAAAAAAGAACCTTTAACCTGGAGGAGGGCTGACTCCAATGTGATACAAAGCACCTGGTTTGGATAAATGGAACCAAGTTTTCATTGGTAAACCAGTGCTGAAAGACAATGGTAACCTTTAAAGCACAAATGGTTCAGATACAAGCCAGGGATATTCCCACAAGGAATCAAAGATTGCGCAAGACATCACGAGGAAGGAGGGACAAGGGAAGTGCCTGATGCACAACAGATTGGTGTGAACCAGGCTGAATATAGTCAAATTAGAAGGGGAGTGAAAAGGGAAATGAGATCATGATGCAGTTAGTAGTTTCATTGCCAGAGACCAAGGTTCAATCCTGACTTCGGGTACTGTATGTGAAATCTTCCCATTCTCTCTGTGATGGCATGAAATTTGAAGGGGGCTGGGTAAGTACCTGAGTAGAGATAATCTGCAGGATGGTTAGGGTGGAGTTGGAGAGTGGGACAGTATAGTAAGTCTTATATACAGCTGGTGTGGACTCATAAGACCATGAGGGATAGGAGCAGGATTAGGTTAACCAGCCAGTAAAGTTTTTGACTGTTATCCACACATCCCGTCACTTGCTTAATATCTGGAAGCCTATCATTCCAAATTTGAAATGAATTCAACAAATGAGCTTTCACAGCACTCCGGGGTGGAAAATTCCAAATGTTCTCCATCTGAATGAACTAATGTCTTGGCTTCTCAGTCCCAAGCAACCGAGCACTTAATGAGCAACTGAAACAACTCAGCAGGTCACAGTTTAAGTCATGAGTCTTCATTTGGACTGAAAGATAGAGGGGAGATAGCTAGTACAAAGAGCCCTTGTTGCACCCCTCCCTCCCACCTCTTTATCATGGCCATCTCCACTTGATATTTTTCAGTTCAGATAAAAGGTTTCAACCTGAAACATGAACTGTCCATTTCCCTCTACAAATATTGCTTGACTCTCTGAGTTCCTCCAGCCTCCTGTGTTTCCAACCTCGCACTTACTCTCAAAATGTGCCACCTGGCCCTGCACTCCTCAGCCAGGGGAAGCATCGAGTCGAATCTTTTTACACTTTGATTACTCACTGGCTTCCTCACTCAGCTTTCCAAACTCCAGAGAAAACAATCCCAGTCTACTCGATCTTTCCTTAAATGGCAAACTTGTCATCCTTGGAATTAGTCCAATCATTTTGATAATGAATTAGTCTAATAAATTGCGACAAGTAGGAAAAAAAGATCAAAACTGAACACTATATTCCAGATGTGGTCTGATCAAGACAGTATAAGACATTTTTAGTCATAAGACCATAAGACATAGGAGCAGAATTGGGCCATTTGCTCCACCATTTTAGCATGACTGGTTTATTATCCCCGTCAACCTCATTCTCCTGCGTTCCCCCCGTAACCTTTGACACCATTATAATCAAACTCTAATTTAACCTCTACAGCTGTCTTCACTGGCTAAAGAAACTTCTCCTTCTCTCTGTTAGGATGTCTTTATGTTCTGAGCCTGTGCCCTCTGGTCCTAGATTTCCTCACTTCAGTAAACAAGTATGACAGAGACATTTAAGAGGTTCTTAGATGGACATTGTATTGACAGAAGGAATCGTTTAATTGTTTAAGTGTTTAATTACATTGCCACAACATCAGGGTACTTCTGACAGAACGGCACCCTTTCACTCTTGCCCAGAATTTTGGTCCGGAAGCATGGTCAAACCCCTCAAAGCAAATTCAGAGATGAGGGGTGGAGCTGATATGTTTTTGGTGGATATTCTAAGAGGTCCTCTGTCATTTTGAGAATGCGTGTTTGTTCACTAGGGTTCTGCATTTCGATTCTTCACCCTGTAGTGTAATTAACTGAAAATAATTTTGAGGGGGTGTGAATAAAAGCAAGGGCGAGCCACCCACTGTTTAAGCTAGCTGTTCTGTGCAGAAGTCACTATATTAAAACATTGCATCACAGAACTGTCTGCAGCCAGGAGTTTATAGCTCAAAGCTGCCATGCTGAGCATATTGGCAAACTGTGAGAATAAATGGTAAGTTTCACACCCAACTGTTCTGCTGGTGTCCGTTAAAATCAACGAGTATCAAACCTTACACTTGAGTCTCAATACACTCTCCCAATGATATCATTGACCTTCTTAAGGCCAGTATATAATTACAAGGTGAGATTACTTGTTTGAATTGCAGGTGAATGTTCTAAATGGAATGTCCTATTCAACATGTGTGCCTACTTACTCTTCACTCAACAAAGCTGAGAGGCTTATCAAAATCCCAAATTCAGTATTATCTTCTGCCATGCTCTGCAGTGTCTGGGCTGCTTAACACTGCTACTCACTGAAGTAAAGTTTCCGGGAATGAAAGGGTTAACTAATGAGGTATATTTGATGGCCCTGGGCCTGTAGTCATTGGAGTTTTGAAGAATGAGAAGAGATCTCATTGAAACCTGTTGAAAATTGAAAGGCCTAGATAGAATGGATGTGGAGAAAATGCTTCCTATTGTGGGGGAGACTTGGACCAGAGGGCATAGCCTTAGAATAGAGAGAGATTCATTTAGATAGATAGATAGATAGATAGATAGATAGATAGATAGATAGATAGATAGATAGATAGATAGATAGATAGATAGATAGATAGATAGATAGATACTTTATTCATCCCCATGGGGAAATTCAACATTTTTTCCAATGTCCCATACACTTGTTGTAGCAAAAACTCATTACATACAATACTTAACTCAGTAATAATATGATATGCATCTAAATCACTAACTCAAAAAGCATTAATAATAGCTTTAAAAAAAGTTCTTAAGTCCTGGCAGTTGAATTGTAAAGCCTAATGGCATTGGGGAGTATTGACCTCTTCATCCTGTCTGAGGAGCATTGCATCGACAGTAACCTGTCGCTGAAACTGCTTCTCTGTCTCTGGATGGTGCTATGTAGAGGATGTTCAGGGTTTTCCATAATTGACCGTAGCCTACTCAGCGCCCTTCGCTCAGCTACCGATGTTAAACTCTCCAGTACTTTGCCCACGACAGAGCCCGCCTTCCTTATCAGCTTATTAAGACGTGAGGCGTCCTTCTTCTTAATGCTTCCTCCCCAACACGCCACCACAAAGAAGAGGGCGCTCTCAACAACTGACCTATAGAACATCTTCAGCATCTCACTGCAGACATTGAATGACGCCAACCTTCTAAGGAAGTACAGTCGACTCTGTGCCTTCCTGCACAAGGCATCTGTGTTGGCAGTCCAGTCTAGCTTCTCGTCCAACTGTACTCCCAGATACTTGTAGGTCTTAACCTGCTCCACACATTCTCCATTAATGATCACTGGCTCCATATGAGGCCTAGATCTCCTAAAGTCCACCACCATCTCCTTGGTCTTGGTGACATTGAGACGCAGGTAGTTTGAGTTGCACCATATCACAAAGTCCTGAATCAGTGAGGAGGAATTTATTTAGTCAGAGAGTGGCATCAATTGCAACATGTGGCTCTGGAGGCTGAGACATTGAGTATATTTAAAGAGGAGATTGATAGGTTCCATATTACTGACATATATCTTGAAAAGAGGCAGCCCCAACAATGACCCCTGCAAAATACCACTAATTACCAGCAGCCAACGAGAAAAGGCACCCTTTATTCCCACTCTTTGTATCTGCCAGTCAGTCAATCTTTTGTTCATGCTCATATCTTTCCTGTAATACCATGGGCTCTTACCTTGTTAAAGAGTCTCATGTGTGGCATTTTGTCAAAGACCTTCTGAAAGTCCAAGTAAACAATATCCACCTATTCTCCTTTGTCTACCTTGCTTATTTCCTCAAAGAATTCCAAAAGGGTTGTCAGGCAAGATTTTCCCTTAAGGAAACTATACTGACTTTGGCTTATTTTTATCACATGTCTCGAAGTACCCTGAAACCACAACTTTAACAGTCAAGTCTGTTCTATTGGAATGGCTCCCTCCTTCCCCAATACTGGTGCCGATGTCCCACGAATTCCAACCTACTTCTCCCACACCAAATTGTGAGCCACCCATTTAGCTCTCTGATCTTAATAACACTGTGCTCATTTGCACCTGGCTCAGTTATCAATCCAAAGATTATTATCTTTTTGATTCTGTGTTTTTATTTAGTCCTGAGCTGCTGAAAGTTCCTGAGAAGAACCTTTATTCCTCATTCTTCCTACACACGGAACATGCCAACTGGATCTTTGCTCTCCCACTCCAAATTCTTCTGCAAGTCAGATGAGGTGTCCTGAAGCCAGGCACCAGGCAGGTAACACAGGTTTCAGGCCTTGCAACAGAAAACTGTGTCTGTGCCCCTAACTATACTTCTCTTCTTTCACCTTCAAGTCAAGTTTATTGTCATTTAACTATATACATGTATATATAAATGAGACAATGTTTCTTCGAACCAGGGAGTAAAGCACAACACATAACACACGATAACTTATGAAGGTAAGGATAAAATCTACAGATGAATCATAAATAACAAACTAAAGTGCATTAATATTAAATATTGTAACGTACGGAACCGATTAACCAGTGACACTTTGAATACGATGCGACAGGGAGTTCAGAAGCCGAATGGCCTGGGGGAAGA
This sequence comes from Hemitrygon akajei, assembly GCF_048418815.1. Taxonomy (NCBI): domain Eukaryota; kingdom Metazoa; phylum Chordata; class Chondrichthyes; order Myliobatiformes; family Dasyatidae; genus Hemitrygon; species Hemitrygon akajei. The sequence goes on along the minus strand of NC_133141.1, from coordinate 7,561,626 downwards.
AGCTGTTTCCCATCCTGACCGTTCTTGTCTTTATGCATCGGAGTCTCCTGCCTGAAGGTAGAAAGTCAAAGAGGATGCTGGATGGATGGGTGGGGTCCTTGATAATACTAAGGGCCCTGCGTATGCAGAACTCCTGATAACTGTCCCCGATGGTCCCCTATGATCCCCTCAGCTGTTCTCACAGTCCCTTGTAGGGATTTCTGGTCCGATGCTCGACTGCTCCCATACCAGATGGAGATGCAGCTTGTCAGGATGCTCTCGATGGTGCTCCTGTAAAATGCAGTTGGGAATTGGGAGCTGTGCTTGCCTCAATCTTCTTAGGAAGATCTGTTTGATTGTCTCCTTGAACTACAATGCCACGGTTCAGTTGCTCATCCTTCCTGCAGCCCCTACTCTCAACCTCACAGGGAACAACAATCTCAGACCTGTTGGACAAGCTCAAGGCCTAAGCTCCTGCAGCAATAACTCTTGAATCCCCTCTTCTGCATGGCCACAGACCAAATTTGAATTAGTTATAATCTAATTTCAGACTGCCTTCTGAAACACAGCGTCCACTCTCCTCTTCCCTGGTGCTTCACAGTGTTTGAAGCTCAGATTCCAGATCATGAAATTTGAACCTGAATTTTGAACAACATGGACTTTATGTTGAATGGATTCTGCCATGACCAGGCACTCAAAACACTTTGTGCTGGTGATGGTGGTAGTCATTAAAGAATGTTAGCTTTCTTTTCCTGAGTACCGGATGATATTGGTCTTCCTAAAGCAATTGGGAACCTTAGATTGAAGTAGACAGAGGTTAAAAATGTCTGAGAATAGCCCCGCCATCTGATCAGCACAGGCCCTAAAGACACAGTCACAGGCATTATCTGGACTACATGCTCTCTGCAGGTTCACTCTCTGGATAATGGCTCTTACATCTGAAACAGTGACTATGCATACAGGTGCACTGGAGGCCTCTGGAGTGGGTGGTATCCATTCCTTTCTCTTCAAAACGTGCATTGAATGCCTTAAGGACATTATGAAGGGATGCATTGTTGTCACATCGTCTTGTAACCTGCAATAAAACCATGCCAACCATCAACTATTCACATAAAATTACACAGTACTGTAGTAACTTTATGTATTTCACTGTACTGCTGCCACAAAAAAAATTAATGAGCTCTGTGTGTGATGATAAATGATGATATGGGTCTCTATTGTAGACTGAGAGTGGGAAGGAGGCAAGGAGAGGGGAATCATGGTTGGGAAAAGGGGAAGGGAGAGGGAAGGGAGTGGGAAGCACCAGGAAGACACTCTATAATAATCAATAAACCAATTGTTTGGAATCAAATGACCTTGGCTGGTGTCTATAGCTGTACCAGCCCCTGTCCCTGGCACTCCTTCTCTGCTCCCTGTCCCACACCCCTCCCACAGTGCTCCAGCCTCGCCATTCCCAACATCCTTTGCTCTGGCAGATTTACAAACTTGCTCTTCGCTCCACATTGACAAATACAGTACTGTGCAAAAGTCTTAGCACCCTAACTACATATACGTATGTACCTAAGACTTTTGCATAGTACTGCACATACAGGCATTAAAATACTGACGTAAACATATTAACTACATATTCTCTTGAACACTTGATTTCGTCATTCACCAAATTCCTCTCTGCACGCTACATTTGTTATCTCAGAAACATCCACTCCAGCTACGGGTAAGTCCACACACACATTTAGTCTCACATTTTTTTCTCTCTAATTATTGAATGAACACAATTGCCCTCTTAACTGTGAGCAGACTTTCAGAAGGAATGGAACACTACAATACAGCAGTATTCAAGTGAGAGCTATGGAAATACAGACTGTGGGAGTATCTATAGGTATGACTAAAGGAAAATATCAGCTAAGGTTAATATGAGTCCCTTACAGACTAGACAAGAGGAAGTATATCAGCAAATAAGAAAATTGAGACTATAATATTATCACTTCACATTTACCCATCTTCTACAGGATCTGCTATGTATTTTCCATTCACTCACCTTATTGAAATTGCCTTGAAGCCTCTGTGCATCCTACTCACCACCCACAATTGCACTCACTTTAGTGTCACTTGTAAGCTTAAAAATATTACTCTGAGTCAGGCTCATCTAACTCATTTATGTGTACTGTGAATAGCTGGGGTCCAAGCACTGACCCCTGTGCAACCCTTGTAGTTGAACTCTCTCAAGAAAAACTCATTTATTCTTTTTCTCTGCTTCCTGTCTATCAACCAATTTTCAATGCATGCCAGTATATTATTACCCTGAGTCACATTGCTTTAATTTTGTGCATTGACTTCTCATGTCAGGCGATATCAAAGGCTTTCAGAAAATCCTAAACACCATATTTTCTCCTCTCCTTTATCTATTCTATCATTTAACTTCTTAAAAAACTTGGTAGATTTATTAAACACTATTTCCCTTTTGTAATCCAGGTGGATCTTATCTGATCCTGTTCATTTTTATAGTGCCCTTTTATCATATTATACGGACTCCAAGCATTTTCCTACTTCTGATGTTAGGCAAACCAGACTTCTCTCTCCTAATTTTTTTAAAAATTTACATGGTTAACACAGTCCAATCTTTGGGAACTGTCCCATAATCTACATTGGGTCCAAGACCATAACTCCCGAAAGTGGCCATGTCACGATGGTGTACTGACAGACGATAGAACCCAGATGCATGGAACGACTGAGATAGGAACAAGAGTTTATTTATAGGAGTTCCAACAGAACATCGGTGGCTTCACTGAGCGACACTGTGGGGCAAATCATTCTTGAAACACAAGGAGCCTGCAATGAGCACTACTCAGGAATCCACTTTAAATAATCACTACACAGAAAACCCGTGTCAGTCAAAATAAACTTGACAAGATTAAACAGAAAGCAAATGGGCTTAATGATTCTAGATAAAACAATAATTAACACATACAGGTGCAGAGGCCCGCAGGGGTCATGATAGACGCAGTAAGTTGATGACATGTTTAAGACAGCATATGGTATGCTTATTAGTCAAGGCGTTGAGTTCAAGAGTTAGGAAGTTATGTTGCAACTTTATAAAACTCTGATTAGGCTACATTTGGAATATTGCATTCTATTCCAGGCAGCCCACTAGAGGAAAGATGTGAGGCTTTGGAGAGGATTAGAAGTTTACCAGGACGCTGCCTGGATTAGAAGGCACGTGCTGTAAGGAAAGGCTGGACAAACTTGGGCTGTTTTCTCTAGAGCAGGGGAGGCTACAGGGAGAGCTGATAAAAATTCATAAGGTTTTGAGATGTGTAGGTAGAGAGTCAGTATCTTTTTCACATGGTTAAAATATCTAATACTAGAGGCTCCACATTTAGGGAGAGAGGGGGTTGTGCCAGGCAAGCTTTTCACACAGAGGGCGATGGACGCCTGGAATGTACTGCCAAGGATGGTGGTGTGGGCAAATATACAGGAGACATTTAAGAGGCTCTGAATATGCAGAGAATGTAACAATATGGACTTGTGTAGGCAGAAGGGACTAGTTTGGTAGGCTTTTTAACTACCAGCTGAATTAATTTGGCACAATATTGTGAGCTGAAAGGTCTGTTCCTCTGTTGTACTTTTCTATGTTCTGCAGAATCTTGGAATGCATTCATTGTTTCTGTAGTTACTTCTTTCACTAATGTTGGCCGGCCTGAGGCTCCTTTCCCAGCACTTGTTTTTCTAACATGACTCTCCTTTAATCCCTCCTTTTCATAGATAGATAGATAGATAGATAGATACTTTATTCATCCCCATGGGGAAATTCAACATTTTTTCCAATGTCCCATACACTTGTTGTAGCAAAACTAATTACATACAATACTTAACTCAGTAAAAATATGATATGCATCTAAATCACTCTCTCAAAAAGCATTAATAATAGCTTTTAAAAAGTTCTTAAGTAGTTTACTTAAATACATTAAATACAATCAACCCCGGCACTTTAACATATCTTACTCCTGGCAGTAGAATTGTAAAGCCTAATGGCATTGGGGAGTATTGACCTCTTCATCCTGTCTGAGGAGCATTGCATCGACAGTAACCTGTCGCTGAAACTGCTTCTCTGTCTCTGGATGGTGCTATGTAGAGGATGTTCAGGGTTTTCCATAATTGACCGTAGCCTACTCAGCGCCCTTCGCTCAGCTACCGATGTTATACTCTCCAGTACTTTGCCCACGACAGAGCCCGCCTTCCTTACCAGCTTATTAAGACGTGAGGCATCCCTCTTCTTAATGCTTCCTCCCCAACACGCCACCACAAAGAAGAGGGCGCTCTCCACAACTGACCTATAGAACATCTTCAGCATCTCACCACAGACATTGAATGTCAACAGACGTTGATGGTGAAGATCCTGAGAGGCAGGATTTATGAACATTTGGAGAGGCATAATATGATTAGGAATAGTCAGCATGGCTTTGTCGAAGGCAGGTCGTGCCTTACGCGCCTGATTGTATTTTTTGAGGATGTGACTAATTCTTAATTCTTAAGTTCTTCAAGGACCAAAGAACGGCAGATTTCTTTCTCTAAGGGGGTAAGTAGGAGGAAAGGTCTGAGATCTGTATTGAAAAGGGTGACCTTTGTGCTTGTCAAATGTCTCCACCCCACTGTGGCCTTGGACATGCGTGAACTGGCTGCAGGGCCTATGATTAGCTCATGGGGTACAATATAACCATGAGAATGCAAAACTATGGGAATACAACCATTTGGACATGAAAGGTGCAGTACTGTGCAAAAGTCTTAGGCACGTATATGTACAGCTAGGGTGTCTCAGACTTTTGCACAGTACTGTAGTAATTTTCTATATTGAATCGTACTGCTGCCATAAACAAAATGAACTTCATGACGTGTGAGTGATGATAAACCTGATTCTGATCTTGGTCTCTATTGTTGACTGAGAGTGGGAAGGGGACAGGGAGAGGGGAATCATGGTTGGGAAAAGGGGACGGGAGAGAGGAGGGAGTGGGAAGCACCAGAGAGACATTCTGTAATGATCAATAAACCAATTGTTTGGAATCAAATGACCAAAGACCACACCCAGCCTGGTGTCTCAGGGCTGGGTGTGTCTGCACCCACACCACCCCTGCCCTGGCACTCCTTCTCTGCCATCTGTCCCACACCTCTCCCATGGCACTACACCCTCACCATTCCCAACATCCTTTGCCTAAGGCTTTTGCACAGTACAGTAGGGGAACACAGCGGCGGGACTCGTGAAAAGTGGTGGCAAGTGATGATTTGCTCCAGCTCAGTGGTTGCTCGGCGTTGTCCTCCGGTGTTCACACTGTGCTGCTTCTAGTGTTCGCTCAGTCTTTGACACAAAGACTGAAAAGCTTGAGCATGTAGATTTTAAGAAAGAGAATGTGCTGGAGCTTTTGGAAAGCATCAAGTTGGATAAGTCACAGGGACCGGATGAGATGTACCCCAGGCTATTCTGGGAGGCGAAGGAGGAGATTGCTGAGCCTCTGGTGATGATCTTTGCATCATCAATGGGGACAGGAGAGGTTCCGGAGGATTGGAGGGTTGTGGATGTTGTTCCTTTATTCCAGAAAGGGAGTAGAGATAGCCCAGGAAATTATAGACCAGTGAGTCTTACTTTAGTGGTTGGTAAGTTGATGGTGAAGATCCTGAGAGGCAGGATTTATGAACATTTGGAGAGGCATAATATGATTAGGAATAGTCAGCATGGCTTTGTCGAAGGCAGGTCGTGCCTTACGCGCCTGATTGAATTTTTTGAGGATGTGACTAAACACATTGATGAAGGTAGTGCAGTAGATGTAGTGTATATGAATTTCAGCAAGGCATTTGATAAGGTACCCCATGCAAAGCTTATTGTGAAAGTAAGGAGGCATGGGATCCAAGGGGACCTTGCTTTGTGGCTCCAGAACTGGCTTGCCCACAGAAGGCAAGGATTGGTTGTAGACAGGTCATATTCTGCATGGAGGTCGGTGACCAGTGGTGTGTCTCAGGGATCTGTTCTGGGGCCCCTACTCTTCATGATTTTTATAAATGACCTGGATGAAGAAGTGGAGGGATGGGTTAGTAAATTTGCTGATGACACAAAGGTTGGAGGTGTTGTGGATAGTGTAGAGGGCTGTCAGAGGTTACAGCGGGACATCAATAGGATGCAAAACTGGGCTGAGAAGTAGCAGATGGAGTTCAACCCAGATAAGTGTGAGGTGGACCATTTTGGAAGGTCAAATATGATGGCAGAATATAGCATTAATGGTAAGACTCTTGGCAGTGTGGAGGATCAGAGGGATCCTGGGGTCTGAGTCCGTAGGACACTCAAAGCCACTGTGCAGGTTGACTCTGTGGTTAAGAAAGCATACGGTGCATTGGCCTTCATCAATTGTGGCATTGAGTTTAGAAGCTGAGAGGTAATGTTGCAGCTATATAGGGCCCTGGTCAGACCCCACTTGGAGTACTGTGCTCAGTTCTGGTCACCTCACCACAGGAAGGATATGGAAACTACAGAAAGGGTGCAGAGGAGATTTACAAGGATATTGCCGGGATTGGGGAGCATGTCTTATGAGAATAGGTTGAGTGAACTCGGCCTTTTCTCCTTGGAGCAACGGAGGATGAGAGGTGATCTGATAGAGGTATATAAGATGATGAGAGGCATTGATCGTATAGATAGTCAGAGGATTTTTCCCAGGACTGAAATGGCTAGCCCAAGATGGCACAGTTTTAAGGTGCTGGGGAGTAGGTACAGAGAGAAGTCAGGGGTAAGTTTTTTACGCAGAGGGTGGTGAGTGCGTGGAATGGGCTGCTGGCAACGGTGGTGGAGGCGGATACGATAGGGTCTTTTAAGAGACTCCTGGATAGGTACATGGAGCTTAGAAAAATAGAGGGCTATGGGTAGCCCTAGGTAATTTCTAAGGTAAGGACATGTTTGGCACAGCACAGCATTGTGGGCCGAAGGGCCTGTATTGTGCTGTAGGTTTTCTGTGTTTCTGTTTCTAGAAGAGATCATGCTTTACACATATGAAGGTTCTGATACTTATTGTGGACTATAAAGGGGTGCTTGGGGAAGAGAGGAGAAAATCTGATCATTATGTTTTCTGAGTTTAATGTGAACATCTAGTTCATTCTTCACCTTTGAATGAGGTGTCAGCAGACAGTGTGAATGTTCATCCTGCACTTGTGTGAGGAGACGAAGGGGTGATCCCACAGACATATTCCAATAGAATATTCCAATTCTCCAGCTCTTTTTAGGGAAGCAAACCAATTTCTCATTTTGTTCCAACATAAAGAATACAGGTTTGGAAATGCTTTAGTCCGGTAATTTTGTGTGCTATTTGTAGGAATACTGGCAAAAAAACCCAATAATCTGTTTGCAGCAGTTTTCAGAAGTCACTGACTGTTTGTTGGATCCTCATTGCTAATGTCTCAATTTGTCATGGAGGCCCTTGGACATACCCAGTGATATGTAATCCTAATGAAACCTGCCCAATTTTGTCTGAAACTAGAGAGTAAGGTACTTGGAATCCACGGACAAGAACGTCCCACTAGAACGCAAGACCATAAGGTATAAGACCAGAATTGGGCCATTTGGCCCATTGAGTCTGCTCCACCATTTCATCATGGCTGATCCATGTTCCCTCTCAGCCCCAATCTCCTGTCTTCTCTCCATATCCCTTCATGCACGGACTAATCAAGAATCTATCAACCTCTGCCTTAAATATACCCAGTGGCTTGGCCTCCACATCCACCTGTGGCAACAAATTCCACAGATCCCTTCACAATATCTTAGTACACGTGACAATAATAAACCAATACCAATAAAAATACATTTAAATTCTCTACTTACTCTTCGCGGTGGATCTCCTTTTGGTCCTTATGCCTGGACATTGGTTTAGTGTAACCCTTGACCTTTGTTCTGCCACTAGATTGGAACCCTGAATGATTGCAACAATCACTCATGACCCAAAACACAATCAACTGGTCGAGATAATCCCAGTCCCTGAAACACTGGTCCAAGCCTTGAGCTGATGATCTTTGTATCTGAAACTCTGAGTCCTTGGGCTTCTCTTAATCATAATGCCTGGCCCAGCACATTCAGGCTTTGGCCCTCCTGAAAGACCTTTGCATATGCACATGTACAAGGCTAATTATGTTGCACATTATGCAATTGGACTCATACATGGTAGAATTTTGCAGTATAAGACCCATACGCAGAACACATACTGTTCATTGTTGATTTAACAGGATAATTCTAGGCTGGAATTCCCAGAAACTTGAAGGTACTCTTGCAGAGTCAATATATAAACACAAGGGATTCTGCAGATGCTGGAAATCCAGAGCAACACACACAAAATACTGGAGGAACTCAGCAGGTCAGGCAGCATCTATGGAGAGGAATGGAGTGTTGACATTTTGGGCCAAGACCTTGGATTCTTTCACTTTAAGCAAAACGTTTGGAAGTTCATGATCTGATCAAACAGAATCAATATGGCTTTATGCCAGGGAAATTATGAATGACAAATATATTAGTTTTCTTTGAAGAACTATCAACTAGGGTAGATAGAGGGGTACAAGTAGATGTAACGTATGTGGATTACAAAAAGTCATTTGATTAGGTGCCACACAGCAGGTTACTTTGTTAGTTAAGAAGCCATAATATTGGAATTGGTATATTAGCATGGGTTGTGAACAGGAAACAAGTTAGAAGGGAAAAGGAAGTAATTACCAGGTTGGCAACATGTTTCTAGTGGGTTACCACAGAGATTGGTGCTGGGACTGTAACAGTTTAGCGCACAGATGAAGAGAGCAAGTGTACTGTCGCCAAGGCTGTGAACTGTACAGAAGTAAGGAAGAAGGGATGCTTGAGAAAGATACAGACAGTTTAAAAAGAGGTATTGATAGGTCTGGTGAGTGGGCAAAAAATCAGCAAATAATGTTGAGAAATATGAAGCTGTTCATTTTGGAAGGAATAATGATAGAACTGATCCTGTTTTTCACTGAATGTCAATAGGTTTCCATTATCCTTCAGGTTAGGAGTGTTCCCTGGCTGTCTCTGATTGGCTCTCAGCTCCTCCAGATGTGGCAAGATGAGGCTCCCACTTGTGAGTGAATGGTGAAAGAAGCAGTTTTAACTTAGTGCCTCTTATGGAACAGTTGAACCAACAAGCCCATTGTAAAGAAGAGCTATCCAATCAGCCTGCCCACCTGCCTATCTGTGTGGAGTTTGCATGCTCTCTGTGACCTCATAGGTTTCCTCTAGGTGCTCCCATTTCCTCCCACATCCTGAAAACATGTGGGTTGACAGGTTAATTGACCCCATGGTGTAGGTGAGCAGTAGATGCTGGGGAAATTGTAGGGACTGTGGGGAGAATAAAATGAAATTTGTGCAAATTGGTGTTTCTAGGTGCTCAGTGGTGATGTGAACCTCATTCACAGAGAAGCCTATTTCCATGCTTAATGATATTTATCTCCAAGAAACATTTTTCTTCACCAGTCTTGATCCGATTCCATTTTGAATCTGTTTCCAGACATTGGACACCAGGTCATTATAACGTCAATGCCTGGGGACAAAGAAAAAAATGAAATTAGCTTCCTGGTAGCCAACATTCATTTATCTATTAATAAATCAATAAATCTCTTGATGATTAGGTTAGGCCTCAAGTTATAATTCAGCAGAATTTCATTGAATATACCCTCTGTCCAAAGGAAGGGCCACACCTTGCAAAATAATCACACTGATAAATATAATATGGTGATTCAACTACTGCATTGCCTTCATTATATTCCCACCAATCACAGCTGGTTTCCTCTAAGTTATAATAAAATATACTCAACTTTATGAATACATCAAACTCCAGCTACCAATTATCATTGGAAATGTTCTCCTCCACCATTTAAATCACTGTGGGCTCCCTGTGCTGTCAGGCTGTAATCAAATTTGCTCTCTCCAGCATTATTCCATCAGAATCAGTTTGGTTATTATCATCCACTCTGGGGATATTTGAAGCCGGATTCCATCGCTGATTCCTGCTGCTTTCTCTGTGTCTTTACTCAGTCTGGCACTGCCAGCTTGCTTTGAAATAATCCACCCACCGTAACATTGTGGTTTTAGGCATCTCATTCCTTGCCTTCACTGACTGTATTCTCCAGATGGTAGGATGGTTATTCCAAAAGAGTTGTAGCAGCCAAACCAAGCCAAAATAATTGCCACTGCTGGTGACCCTACAGATTTGTTATACCTGTGTGACGCGTCCTCCACTCCGGCAAGTGATTCCATCCAAAAGTCGAATCCTTCATCCAATCCTTTATAAGCAATTAGCAAACATATTATCTTTAAGCAATGAAACTTAAGCATACCCAATTGTAAGCGAAGCATAATTGAGCGGTCAGCAAAAGATGGTGGCTCACAGCTAATATAAACTGCGATGAACAAAGCATGAATATATAACTTATTCCCTTCGTTTTGACCACACCCCCACTCATGTGACTAGTTACCATAATAAACACATAACACAGAATACAATGCAGGTAGAGAACAGGTACTTGGCTCCTACAAGAGTGATAGATGAACACCACTGATTCTCCTATTCCACCTTTGTCCTTTCACCTATCCATTCCCTCCTGAGGGTACAACTGAAATAGCAAGCTTTTTCATCAATATTCATCCAGCTGTATGGCTTTCAGGAAATGGAGCTTGTGTATCCTGTTACACCCCGTAGCATCAGGGTTGCAGAAATAGTATGCTGAAGCAAAAGCACTTGCAGCGGAGGTCAGAGGCTTGGTTGACAGAGCTGTGCAGGAAAATGCTGTCACTATGGACGGATCACCAAAACTTCATCAGGGGGACAGTGTCAATATTTCAGGTGAATAAACCCAACCATAAACCATTCCAACATTAAAAAATGACAAAGACAAAGGGAGGTAAGAACAGGTCAGATATGTGATAGGGCGGAATGCAGGAAAAGTTAGATGATGAATAGGATGAGGGTGCAGGCTTAATGGGTGGTAGTGGGACAAGGAAAGAGAGGGAAAACGAGTTTGAAGGTCACTGCGACATCAATGGTTTCTACCTGATAAGTGGGAGCATTAACTATGATCTGAAGCTATTGAACACTGCTTGTGCATTGAGTCTGAGAGAGAGGAGGTGCAGTCCTTTCAGATTCCACCGAGCTTCAATGTGACCACATCTCTCTCTGGCTATCTATCCCATAGGATGATGATGGTTCCTTTCAGTCAGTTAATGTGACTACATAGGAGTCTGGAGACAGGGTGGCAGAAATGTTTGCCCCAGAGTCCAGATGAAAATACACCATGTCACTGAAATATAGTGGGACATGGGTGGGGAAGAAAAATTCAGCTGACGAGTAATCAGAAGCTCAGAGGCACACCTGATCAGAGCAAGCATGGGCAGCTTGTTGCACACTTGTTCCTCACTATGAAGGTCATGAGAACATTGGCTGCTGGAAGTTGAGAGTCTTGGGAGAAATGTTGAAGCATGCTCAGGTGGATATTAAAAATAGGACTATAGACCATACGACATAGGAGCAGAATTAGGCCATTTGGCTTATCAGGTCTGCTCTGCCATTCTATCATGGCTGATTTATTATCCCTCTCAACACTATTCACCTGGCTTCTCCCCATGATCATTGATGCCTTTACTAATCAAGAACCTTATCAACCTCTATGTTAATGACTTGGCCTCCACAGGCTGCAGTGGCAATGAATTCCATCGATTCACCACCCTCTGGCTAAAGAAATTCCTCCTCATCTCTGTTCTAAAGGCACGTCCTTCTATTCTGAGGTGTGCATTCTGGTCCAAGACTCGAACACTATGGGGAACATTCTAAATAGCCTAAAGAATATCACTGTATAAACATCACTGGAATCAGGTATAAACTTCATTACTATAGCTAATGTAGTTGTCTATAACCTCAAGTTTACTTTATTGAGTTTGTAAACTGTGCCTAGAAATTCAGATTTTGCTTTCCATTCATTGCCAGCTACCGTGAGAACCTGTGATGAAGAGCAGTTAACTTATGCCTTGTCAAAGTCAGCACTCATCATGATAGCATCCCCTAAGACTACACCCAACAGTAATTCAAATGCTATTCAGGATTAACTATGATGGATAGTTTAATAGCCAGACTGCATCCAAAGAAGCAACTGCCTTAGATTCCTGTTACGTGTTTAGGCCAATTTCTCCAATATTTTATCTGCTCTTAACAGTAATAAAAAAAATCTAAAGTAATATACATTTTGCCATTGCTATGTTGGGTCTTTACCTGTCCACTCTTCAGTAGGTTCTGTCACAGGCCAAGAGGAGAAAATGCACTCAGCAAGTCAGGTGACAACGGTGCAGAAAGAATTAGAATGAACATTTCAGGTTGATGACCTGCCACCAGAACACCATACTGGCTGGACACATACGGTACAGTAGTTCACAAAAAGTGGTAACTGGAGGTCAATCAAACCAGCCCCAGATATCATCAAGGCAATGCTCCAGGACCAACCACCTTCAGATGCTTCACCAATGACTTTCTTTCCATTATAAGGTCAGAAATGAGGATGTTTCCTGATGTCTGCACCATCTTCAATTCCATGTGTAACTCCTCAACAAATGAAGCAGAGAATGACGGCTTGCAGAAAGAACTGGGTAACATGCTTACCAGTTACCACACCACTAGCTTCTGTATCCAATGCATCATTCTCCGCAGCTTCTGCCATCTATAATAAGATCCTACCACTAGATACATCTTTCCCTTTTCTCCCTCCATTTTCCAAAGGATTCACTCCCTCTGTGGTTCACTTGTCCATTCATCCCTCCCTGCTGATCTCCCTCCTGGCACATCCATGCCATTGTGCTAGCTACTACACCTGCCCCACACCTCTTCCCTCAATACCATTCAGGGCCCTTAACAATGCTTCACCTGCAAGTCTATCGGGGTCATTTTTTTTGCATTTGATGCTCATGGTGTGGCCTCCTCTGCATCAGTGAGACACGGTAGAGATTGGGGAACTACTTTGTGGAGCACCTCACTAGGTCCTCTGCAACAGCCAGGATCTCGTTGTGACCACCTATTTCAACTCTATTTCCCAATTCCACACCGAGATGTCTGTCCACGGCTTCCTCTGCTGCACAACAAGGCCAGACACAGGTAGGAGGAGTAACACCTCATAGTTTCCAACCTGAGAGCATCAATATCGATTTCTTTAACTTCTGGTTACCACCCCTCTCTGCTTTCTTTCTTTGTTTCTCTACCCCCTTTCTTTTTCCTCATTCTTTTAACCTCCTCCACCCTCACAACCTGCCCATCACCTCTCTCTGGTTCCCCACCTCCTTCCCTTTATTCATGATCAGCTGCCCTTCTTCCACCTATCACATCATTCCCTTTCATCCTCCTTTCCCTCATCCACCTATCTTCCTCCTTCACCTAGACTCACCTATTTCCTCTCAGTTTATGTTCCTTCCCTCACCCTACCTCTATGAAGAGAAATGAACAATTGATGGGTTACCTTTGTTATTCTGGTGCTTCCCCCTTCCTTTGCAGTCATAATGAAGGGTCTCAGGACAGTAAAGGAAAGGCACAGAAGCCAGAATAAAAAATGTAGCGGGAGGGTAACCCATCCATTGTTCATTTCTCTTCATAGATTCTGCCTGACCTGCCGAGTTCCTCAAGCATTTTGTATGTGTTGTTCCTGGGATTTGCCATTTACCAACCTCCGGAATAATGTGGTTATAAGAGCAAGTCAGAGGTTGGGTATTCTGTGGTGAGTGACTTACCCCCTGACAACACAATACATTTCTACTGTCTACAAGGCACAGGTCTGGAGAATGAAGAACACACTGCCACTTGCCTAAGTGAGTGCAGCTCCAAAAATTCTTCAGAAGCTTGATTCTTTCTTGACGGAAATGAACCACTTTAATGGGCATCCATCACACTTATATCCTCTGCTGCCTGCTCACAGTGGCTGCAGAGCGAATCATCTCAGAATCAGAATCAGATTTAATATCACTGACATAATCATGGAATTTGTTGTTTAGTGGCACCAGTACAATGCAGGCATAACAAATTATTATGTTACAATATGTAAACAAGTAAATAAATGGTACAAAGTGGATTACAAATATTTACTATGACTTCCCTGCAAGCACCTCACAAACTCTGCTATTAAGAAAGGCAAATGGACTTGTAGCATCTCCTCCAAACATCACAACAGCCAAATTTGATAAGACATCACCATTCCTTCTTTGACACTGGGTCTAATTTCTAGAATTTCTTTTTTAACAGCTCACGACAGGAAAGATGTGGAGAGAGTGCAGAGGAAATTTATGAGGATATTGCCTGGATTGGAGAGCATATTGAGTGAACTTGGCCTTTTCTCCTTGGAATGACAGGGAATGAGAGGTGACCCGATAGAGGTGTATAAGATAATGAGAGGCATTGATCATGTGGATAGTCAGAGGGTTTTACCCAGGGCTGAAATGGCTAACACACAGGGGCATAGTTTTAAGGTGCTTGGAGGTAGGTACAAGGGGGATGTCAGAGGTAAGTTTTTCACACAGAGAATGGTGGGTGTGTGGAATACACTGCTGGCGGTGGTGGTAGTGGTGGATACAATAGGGTCTTTTAAGAGCCTCTTAAATAGGTACATGGAGCTTAGAAAAATAGAGGGCTGTGCAGTAGGGTAATTCGAGGTAGTTTCTAGAGTAGGCACAACTTTGTGGTCCAAAGGACCTGTAATATGTTGTAGGCTTTCTATGTTCTATGATTCTATCAATAGCACTGTGGGAGCACTTCCACCAGAAAGACTTCAGCTGTTAGAAGGCAGGTAACCACCACCTTCTCAAGTCCATTAGGGATGGGAATGCCCAGATCCTGGAAGATGAATCAACTAAAATAAACACTATTTTATTTTGGAAAAGGAAGAATCCTCTACCTATTGGTATAGCCAAGTGAATATACTGCAGAAGTAACCACATCAGGTAGCAGAGTTGTCACAGTGACTTGTGAAATAGCTGAAAAGTTCAATGCAAATTTTATTATCAAAGTACATATATGCCACTATACCCAATCCTGAGATTTATTTTCCCATGGGCATACTCAGCAAGTCTATAGAATAGTGACTACAACAGGATCAATGAAAGATCAATCAGAGTGCAGAAGACAACAAACTGTGCAAATGCAAATATAAATAAATAGCAATATAATGAGAACAGAAGATAACAAGATAAAGAGTCCTTAAAGTGAGATAATCGGTTGTGGGAACATTTCAAGGGTGGGGCAAGTGAGTGTAGTTATCCCCTTGTATTCAACAGTCGAGGGGTAGTAACTGTTCCTGATCCTGAAGGGGGATGTGATGAATTATCAGGCGTGTGATGGATCAGAGTGTGCCTTTTCCAATAAGCAACAAAAGCAAATGTGAGTTGATTAATGTTCGCATACAAAAATGACCCTATTTTGGGGTGTTACAGGTAACAAAGGAACTAATAAATAAAATGAGCTCATTAAATAATAATATTACAGTGTCCAGTGTTTCTACAGATTAAAATAAATCACCGATTTCTGCTCATTCACGATTGTGCTTTGATAGGGTACTGCAGTTTAAATAATGGCTATTGTTGAGAGATTACCGTCTTTAAATGCATTAATTAGTTGCCAGGTGACTTGAACACCTGCGCTAGCTGGCAATCAGCAGGAATCAGAGCACAGTCAATGTTAACATACTGAATCCTTCATCTAGTTGTGGTGATATTTTCATATCTTGCTGAAGATTGCACTGATGAATGTGCTTTCTTGGGGATTTGTAGCCTGCTCAGTCACCATGGTCACATATTATTGTAAATGACTATTAATTTATTAAAATTCAACTTCTACTTTGCCAGTTCTGCTGTCCAAACAGCAAACGGTCAGCAGTATTTATTCATCACTGTAGTTGACATAAGCACAGAAAGGTTTTAAATATGCTTAAAATGTATGTGTGAAAATATGATTATGAAAATTCACTCCATTTCTTTAAAAATGAAAATGAATGCTTCTTGTCCGCTGTTTCACATTCTATTCAGCCTGGTTCTCCTTGTCCAATGGAAGAAGTGATGTTTCTTACGTACTTAGTGAAACAGTAATAATTTCCATGCAGTGAAAAATAGTGTGTATCTCAGGGAGTTGACAGCTTTAAAGATGGCATTAAACTGCAAGAGTTTAGAGATTCCATTGTACAACTCCAATAGAAAGGCATGCCACAGCTGAAAGTTGGCTTCACTGGGAGCAGAGTGACAGGTCACCCATTTCTGGGTGCCCTAGGGTCCAATAGGAAGCTTATCACCATTGGAGAATTTTATGGCTGAAAAAAAATTACTAGGGGGAATGAAAATCCGGCTAAGAAACAAGGAGCCGGAGTTCCCAATGGGCATCAAGGCAGAGGGAAATGTGTGTGAAATTGCTTTTTCTTTCCCATTTAAGCTAACTTTCAACAGCACAGCACATTTTTTTGTTGTGTGAACAAATTTTTAGCCCATTTTGTTTTTAGTGACATTGATTCAGGGATAAACATCAACAAGGACATCAGAGACCATAGAAGCTGCTCGACCTGCTGATTTCCTCTAACAGATAGTCTCTTGCTCCAGATTCCAGCATTTTCAGACTCCAGTGTGTTCGTAATTCCTCTGCTTTTTAAAATCCTGCCGTGACATCACCTACACACACACACCTGAGAAGACAGATGGTTCACTCCAAAAGAAGTCATTTTTTATACTGATTCTTTAAGTACCATTAGCTCTACCATTTTCTAACCCAGAGATATACTTACTCAAAACCAAGCCACGGGTGACCTATCTCTGCGTGATATACACAAACAATTTCACTCCCATCTCTCTTATCACTACCTTATTTATGAATTAATTAAATATTTTACAAGATTCATCCCTCTGTGAAAATATTTGATCGGAGATGGCAAGGAGAATTAAAGAAGACACTCTGGAATAACAAATTGGGGACCGCTTTGTCGAGCATCTCCGCTCTATCCGCCAAAAGCAGAACTTCCCAGGGGTCAAACATTTTAATTCTCTTTCCCATTCCTGTTCCAACACATCAGTCCGTGGCAAGATGAGGCCACCCTCAGGGTGGAGGAACAGCACCTTATATTCCATGTGGAATATAATTCTGATGGCATGAGCACCGATTTCTCCAACCAGTTAAAAAAAATCCTTCCTGCTCCCTCTTCTTCTATTCCCTACTCTGGCCTCTTACCTCTTCTCACGTGCCTGTCAGCTCCCCCTGTGTCCCCTCCCCCTTCCCTTTCTCCTATGCTCCAGTCTCCTCTTCTATCAGATTCCTTCCTCTCCAGTCCTTTACCTTTCCCACCCACCTGGCTTCACATATCACCTTCTAGAGCTCTTATAGATAGCGGGGTCAAGGGATATGGGGAGAAGGCAGGAACGGGGTACTGATTGTGGATGATCAGCCAATGATCACACTGAATGGCGGTGCAGGCTCGAAGTGCCGAATGGCCTACTCCTGCACCTACTGTCTATTGTCTAGCTAGTCCTCCTTCCCTCCACCTTTGTTATTCAGGCATCTTCCCCCTTCCTTTCCAGTCCTGAGGTAGGGTCTCAGCCCAGAACACTGACTGTTTATTCAACTTCCATAGATGCTACCTGACCCACTGAGTTCCTCCAGCATTTTGTGTGAATTACTCTGGGATAATAGATTGGCTTCTCATTTATTAAATATCAGAATCAGGTTTATTATTACTGTCAATATGATGTGAGTTTTACTGTTTTTGCAACAGTGCATGCAAGTTAGAAAATTATTCTAAATAACAAAATAAATAAACAGTGCAATAAAAAGCAGTCACAAGATAATATTTGTGGACTGTTTGAAAATCTGATGGCAGAGCGGAAGATGTCTCTGAATTGTTGAATGTCTGTCTTCAGGCTCCTGTATCTCGTCCCCAGTGGTAGTAATAAGAAGCGGGCAAGTCTCAGACAGCGAGGACCCTCAGTGATGGATGCTGCCTTCCTGAGGCGCTGCCTTTTGAAGATTCTCCTTTATGGTGGGGAGGGTTGTGCCCGTGGTGGACAACCCTCTGCAGGTGCTTGAGCAAACAGCGGAGGACATGCATTTAAGGTGACAGGGCAAGTTTAAAAAGATGTGCTGGGCAAGTTTGTTACACAGAGAGTGGTTGATGCTTGGAATGGGCTGCTGGGTGGTGGTGCAAGCAGATATGATAATGTTGTTTAACAACCTTGTAGATAGGCATGTGACTATGCAGGGAATGGAGGGATATGGATCATGAGCAGGTAGAAAGGATTGTGTTTGTCACAGGTAGGAGCTATTCCTGAATTGCACTATATTCTATGCCCCAACTTATTATTGATCTATGGTAATGGACCCTAGTGATTAAAACAGAAAACAAAAGCAATTTTAGTGGTTACAGGAGAAAAACAGCAAGGGTGCTATTTAATTGGCCCTGATGGTGAAGCTCACAATGGACCTAGAAATGCTCTGCTCTTAAGTAACATCTTGCACATCCTAATAATATCCCAAACTGCTTTAAAAGTCCATAACGTACTTTTGCCGCCCTGTCCCTGTCATAACTCGGCAGCCGTTTTGTTCCTTCATAGCGATCTGACAATGAGCAGATAATTACTTTCTTATTTTAAGGTAGATTGAAGGATATACACTGAGCAGAGGAGTGGAGGTGTGATATGAAATGATTTCATGAATAATTGCTAAATAAATCGAAATTCCACTTTCTTTAATTGACTCAACTTTACGCAACATTGAGGTAGAAGAGATGAAGTCTTAAACTGGAGGTGGCTAGTGTTAGGTTACCTGAATCAGAAGCAGTTGCTGAGACCGCCAAGGGAGATAATGTCTCACAAATCTGAAGAAGAAATTTGAAGAAACAAAGAATATCTCTGAGAGTAAAGTAGTGGAGGGAGTCCATAGGGACTTCAGAAAGGCTTTTGATGAGGTTTTGCATCGTAGCCTGCTTTGGGATTCAGGGAGAGCTAGCTAATTGGGTATACAACTGGCTCGATGGTAGGAAGCAGAGGGTAATGGTGGAAGATTACTTCTCACACTGGAGGACCGTGACTAGTTCAAGTCCAAATTTATTGTCATTCAACCACGAACGTGTATACAGCTAAACAAAGTAGTGTTCCTCCGGGACCAAGGTGCAAAACACTACTAAAAGTCACACACAGCACATATAGTTATGATAGTATATACAGTCACAAAACAATTGGCACGTCCCTGAGTGACCTGATGACTGACGATGCATGGGATGTTGCCCTGGAGTCATGTTCCTGCGAGCAAGAACAAGCACATAGCATTTCCTCATCTCCCACAACCGAAGGTGATACAGCTTGTCTTTCAGGAAGCGAACACTGGAGAGCATCGATGGGAGAGCAGCGGCCAGTCCCCGCCACAGCATGGGTTCCACCGCGCCTCTGTTCTTTCCCACACCACATGCAATGCCTCCTCCCCTGGGCGCCTGTTATAGCTGACGCTGTAGCAGGAGGGGTCCTCAGGCACAAATTCGAGTGCACCCACTGCACATTTCTTCATTCCCACACTGTCTCCAGTGCCTCCTCCCCTGGGTAGCTGTAATGGTGATGCTGCAGCATGAGGGCGCGTGGTCCTTGGGTATGGATTCCGGTGCACCCACTGCACCTCGTATGCACACCTCCTCCCTTGGGTGGCTGTAACAGGTGACACCGCAGCATGAAATCCCGGTCTGTGCAACAACCTATGCCACACAAGACCCCGCCATTGGTCTCGCCAAAAAATGAATGAATCGGGCATGCAGTACTTGATTTCCCAGTGTCCATCAGGGTCTTATGATTACAAGAAAAATGTTCAAGACAAGCATTAGCACCTTTTGTTGTTCCTGGAGAGGCCGTTGCGGCCAAGTGCATCACCAGCTTACTGGAATTTGTGTTCCCAGTGGTCAATAGTAGTCCTAGTGGTGTTCGTCAGGAGTCCATAAGATCATAAGGCATAGGAGCAGAATTAGGCCATTCAGCCCATCGAGTCTTCTCCACCATTCCATCATGGCTGATCCCAGATCCCACTCAATCCTATAGACCTGCCTTCTCACCATAACCTTTGATGCCTTGACCAATCAGGAAACTATCAATTTTGGTAAAAGGAACAATAGTGCAGACAATTATCTAAATGGAGAGAAGGTTCAAACATCGGAAGTGCAGAGGGACTTTGGCGTCCTTGTCCAAGACTCACAGAAGGTTAATTTACAGGTTGAGTCTGTGGTAAAGAAGGCAAATGCAATGTTGGCATTTATTTCAAGGGGAATAGAATATAAAAACAAGGAGGTGATGCTGTGGCTTTATAAGACACTAGTCAGGCTGCACTTGGAATATTGTCAACAGTTTTGGATCCCATATCTAAGAAAGAATATGTATAGCATAGGCAAGTGATGGGTGAGCTTATAGAGCTATATAAAATCATAAAGGGTGAGATAGGGTCAATGCACAGTCCTTTCCCCAGGGTTAGGGAATCAAAAACTAAATAGCAAAGGTTTAAAATGATCAGGAAATGATTTAGTAGGAGCCTGAGGGGCATCATTTTCATCCTGAGAGTGGTCAGTATATGGAATGAGTAGCCAGAAGAAGTGGTTGAGGAAGAAACATTAACAACATATAAAAAAGTATTTGGACAGATACATGGATAGGAAAGATGTAATGCAGGGGGTTCCAACCCTTTTTATGCCATGAGCCCTACCATTAACCGAGGGGTCTGTGGACCTCAGGCTGGGAACCTCCATTATAGGGGGATAAGGGCCAAGCACAGCTAAGTGGGACTAGTTTATATTAGAACCAGATGACCAAAGGCCCTGTTTCTGTGCTATGTGACTCTGTGGTCCTGTAATCCCCCTCTCACCCTGGTTCACCTGTTGCTTTCCACCACTTACTCCTCTTCTCCCCGTCACCACTGTACACTGGCTATCTAGCCTCTTCAGCTTTTGATGAAGGATGATGAAATATTGACTGCTCATTTCCCTCCACAGGGAAAGATGTGGAGACTCAAGTTAAGAAGTTGTCCTTGAGTGAACAAAATTCTGATTTTATAGCCAGCACTCCTTCTCCCTCTCATTGAGTGTCTGTCTATAAAATATTTAACTGCCCAGTAAGAGTTGAATTGGCAGCATCTGTATGTGAACTGAAATATATCTTTCAACATTTAATAAGTGTTTGAAATCTCTGATGTCTTTTCATAAATGCACTCAAACTGAAAACCTCATTTTTTTTTCATCTCTTTCCTTTCATAGTGGTATTTGAAATCATCAAGAGTAAGCAAGCTATCATGTTATTTTGCAAATAATTCTTGATTTGCGCTGTAGAATTTGTCTTTTCAATAGAATAAATCTTGCATGTAGTCTAGATGCAATTTCATGTTCAAAGGAGCTGTCATAACTTCGATTTTGTGAGTTTTTTTTTACCCCTTTACTGTTATCATCGACCTCTGCAGGGCAGATGTGAACAGGGACTCCTGATTTGTCATTGTTTCCTTTAAGTACAGTGTGTGCTCGAAGCTACTCATTGTACATGAATGAACATGGGAGGAGATGTGAGGCAATCTACCAAAGGAGAAAGTAAAAAGGAGCATGTGATAGTGAGCAAGTTTGTGACAGAGGAAGTGAATTACTGAATCTTAAAAAACAAAAGGTGCTAGATTTACACTGAGATCAGTCAGTGTACATAGAGAGAAGATTAAAGTCAATATTTCAGCACAGGTGGTGCATACAAGCTCAATTTCAATGTTTAAAAGAAGATTGGTTAGGTACATGGATAGTAGGGATATGGAGAGCTATGGTCCTGGTGCAGTTCGATGGGAGTAGGCAGTTTAAATGGTCTAGATGGGCTGAAGGGCCTGTTTCTCTGCTGTACTTCTCTATGACTTAATGACTCCAAAAACAATGAGGGTAGTGTTCATGGGTTCATTGTCCATTCAGAAATCTGATAGTGGAGAGGAAGAAGCTGTTCCTGAAATGTTGAATGTGTGTTTCCAGGGTCCTGTACCTCCTTCTTGATGGTAGTAATGAGAACAAGGCATGTCCTGGGTATTGGGGGTCCTTACTGATGCATGCTGCCTTTCTGAGGCATCATCTTGAGGACTGGAAGCCAGTCCTGAGGAGAGAAACCTGGTGAAAAGGGACATGTTGAGAAGGCAATGGAGTTGGCAGTCGTGGCATTGTTAAGAATAAGGAGCAATCTGTGCAAAACAAATAACAATCCAGAGACACAAAGAGCCTTAGACTCTGCTTCTCTCAACATCCTTAACTGAACAAACACCCACAGGCACTGTCATCTCTTAAGTATTCTTAATTGCATTTTCTTTGATATTAAGGTGCCTCATCTGAACAAAACCAGTATTTCAAATGACAGTAACATCTACAATTGTGTAGATAATTATACAACATTTAAGGTTATGTATTGGTCAGAATTGTATTTGCATACCTCATCGAAAATAGAAAATCAAGATTTAAGCAGCAGCTAAAGAGAAAACAGGAAATGCTGGAAACACTCGGCAGGTCAAGCTGTACTCATGAAGAGAGGAATGGTGCTGAAGCCTCAAGTTGATAGGCGTTTATTAGAGTAGGGCAACTTCTCACCAAGTTGACTCCATCTGAATTTAACTCTGGTTGGTCATTTCAAGGAGCAGTGTCTCCATCATTAAGGACTCCCATCACCCAGGACATGCCCTGGCCTCACTGTTACCGTCAGGAAGGAGGTACAGAAGCCTGAGGGCACACACTTAGTGATTTAGGAACATTCCTCTGCCATCCGATTCCTCAATGGACTATTTTAAATTTAACTATTTAATATGCAGATATGTACTTTTTCCTATATTGTCATGTATTGCAATGTACTGCTGCTGCTAATTTAACAAATGCCAGTGATAATAAACCTGTTTCTGATTCATAAACACACACCTTAGCTTTTGCTAAATTCTATGAATGAGAAAGAAGTCAATGGGTCTTCAGCTGAAACTGTTAATTCTGTTTCCGCTTCTAAAGGTGCTGCTTGACCTAGAAACACAGAACATCGAAAACCTACAGGACGATACAGGCCCTTCAGCCCACAGTGCTGTGCCAAACATGTACTTGCCTTAGAAATTACCTAGCATTACCCATAGCCCTCTATTTTTCTAAGCTAAATGTACCTGCTGAGGGTTTCCACCATTTTCTGTTTTTACATCAGAAGCAAAAGCTACCTTCAGCTGTGTGTTGTTGAATCATAATTCAGATTGTTACAGATTTTGTGTTTCTGAAGCTCAGCCAGATCTAAGGCCCAATTTAGCCCAAATTCACATTTTCATATTAATCCTCTATTGTGGCAATAGAGTCCTAGAATGATACAGTATGAAAATTGATCCTTCTGCCAGTAAGTACCATAAAATGTGTCATGATTTGGTACAGATTTGCCTTAGATTGGAGGAAACAGCAGAGAGTTGTAGATACAACTCAACACAACACAGAAATCAGCTTCCCTTCCATGGGTCCTGTCTATACTTCTTGCTGCCTCGTTAAAGCAGCCAACCTCATCAAAGACCCCACCCACCCTGGACATTCTCTCTTCGCCCCCCCCCCTCCCCACCCCCATCAGGCAGAAGAACAACATCCTAAAAGCACGTATACCAAGCTCAAGAACAGCTTCAACACCGCTGTTATGAAACTAGTGAATGGATCCCAAGTGAGATAAGATGGACTCTTGACCTCACAATCTACCTCTTAATGACCTTGCACCTCATTGTTGCCTGCATTGCACTTTCCTTGTAATTGTATAACTTTATTCATAATCTATTATTGCTTTCATTTGTAAAACCTCAATTTATTGTTGGAATGAAATAATCTTATGGACACCGTGCAAACGAAAGTTTTTCCATTGTGTCTCAGTCCATGTGGCAATTAAAATCAATTTACTAATAGAATTTATGAATTTTCTCTCTTCTTCTCATCAGCTCCCCCCTGATTTCCTGCTCACTTACACATCAGGAGCAATTTGCAGTGAACAGCTATCCTCACAACTTAATTAGGCTGTGCTAGGAACTCACTGCACCCTAAGGAATCATAGCCAATCACAGGGAGCACAGACAGCATCAGAGGTTGGGATTGAATCCAAGTTCGTGGAGCTCTGAGGCAACAGGTCATTGTGCTGTCACTGTGGGAAGTGGGAGGCCTAGCATTCAGGAGAATGCAATCAGGTTTAATATCACCGGCATATGTCGTGAAATTTGTTAACTTAGCGGCAGCAGTACATTGCGATACATAATAATAGAGAAAGGGAAAATAATAAGTGAATCAATTACAGTAAGTATGTGTGTGTATATTAAATGGTTAAATCGGATAGCAGAGGGAAAGAGGGTGTTCCTGAGTCATTGAGTGTGTACCTTCAGGCTTCTGTACCTCCTTCCTGATGGTAACAATGAGAAGAGAACATGCCTTGGGTGACAGAGAATAAGCCTTGACTTGAGGTAAAGGAAAGTGTAGATTTTCAGGCGAGGAAGAAGCAGTCATCGGACAGTTAGTTAAATGGGAGAGTGAAGTCACTTGAAAACTCTGAAGAAATCGACAGAAAATAAGAATAACTAGTGTAATAATCCTTCCTAAAGTAGCTGTGATTGGACTTCTCCAGACAGGAAGAATATTCTGCTTCCTGTAAACACATCTGGATGCAGCATTCACTTTGTGTACAATGAATTTGGACAAATCTCCTGATGTTGGAAGTTGATTTACACTGACTCTTTATTCCCAGCGTCAGCTACTCATTTTGAAACTAATTTTCCTCCCAAATACAAAGATATAAGGATAAATTAACTTGGGGACTCAAGCAATTTCTCAGTACTGTGTACTCACAGTCTCTTTGGTCCATCAAACCCACGTTGTCCATTTGCACTAATTTTATTTTGTTTTCCTCCATTCACATCAACTCCCACACACAACACCCAAATTCTACCACTCACCTACTGCAGTGGCCAATTAGCCTATTGTCCTCTTAGGGATGTAGAAGGAGACCAGAACACCTAGAACAGGGGTTCCCAACCTGAGGTCCATGGATCCCTTGCTTAATGGTATTGGTCCATGGCATAAAAAAGATTGGAAACCCCTGATCTAGAAGAATTCAACAGAGTGTTAGGGAGAATGTGCAAACGCCACCTGAGGACAGGATTGAACCAAGTCTTCGGTGTTGTGAGGCAGTGGTCCTTCTGTTTGTGCCACTGTGTCCTAAAAAATAACCAGTGTGAGATTGGCTGGATTTATATTACACCTTTCACAGCTTTGTAATCACTTAGACTGACTTTTCAAAATATTGTTACTGTTGTCACAAGGCAACTACAACTACAAAGCTTACCATGAGCATCCTTGGACAGCAAGATCATGACCAGATCATTGAAAAGAAGCGCATAAATGTTGGAACTCTGAAATAAAAATGGAGATTTGTAGAAGTACTCCACAAGTCAGGATTCAATAGGCAGAGTAAAACAGAGTTGACCTATCAGGACCCTTCTTGGAAATTGTGTTGATGAAAGTCTTCAACTTGGAACACTTTCAGTTTCTCTCTCCACACACTAAAAATTCTAACATATTCTGTTTTTAATTGCTAATCAGATTAACTATGTTAGTGGTGCTAGTTGCAATCAAACAGTGACCAGGTTACAAAGGAAACCCTCCTGTTTTTTTACTACGAATGCTGTTGGATCAGTTACATCCAGGATGGAAGATGTGACCTCAGCTCATTGCTTAAACCAAAAGACAACACTGTCAACAGTGCACCACTCCTCATTAAACACTATCCTGTGTGCAGACTGGGAATCTCAATATAAGTCCCAGTGACTCATGGCGAAATGTGCACTTCCAGTTAGTGGTCAGTGCTGGGCCTGCAACTCTTCATGATATAGATGAATGATTTGGAAGAGGGGACCGAGTGTACTGTATTTAAGTTGATGCTAAATTGAGTGGAAAAGCAAATTTTGCAGAGGACATGGAGAGTCAGATAGGTTAAGTGAATGGACAAGGGTCTGGCAGATGGAGTACCATGTTGGAAAATGCAAGATTATTCAATTTGGAAGGAAAAATAGAAGATCATATTATTATTTAGATGGTGAAAGATTGCAGGATGCTGTTGTGCAGAAGAGTGTTTGTACATTGATCACAAAAGGTTGGTTTGTAGGTGCAACAGGCTATCAAGTCGCAAATGGAATGTTGGTCTTCATTGCTGGAGGGATTGAATTTAAGAGCAGGGAAATCATGCTGTAACTATACAGGCTACAGCGAGGCCACACCTGGACTACTGCATGCAGTTCTGGTCTCCTTACTTGAGGAAAGATATACCGGCTTTGGAGCAGGTACAGAAGAGGTTCATGAGGTTCATTCCAGAGACAAGGGAGTAACTTATGAGGAGAGATTGAGTTACTCACTGGAATTCAGAAGAATAAGGGTATCTTCTTGAAACATGGGCTGGAAAAATGGACTGAAAGCGGGCAGGTGGAATTTAATACAGACAAGTGTGAGATGTTGCACTTTGGGAGGCCAAACCAAGGTAGGAATTACACAGTGAGTGAGAGAGCACTGTGGAGTGTGGTAGAACAGAGGGATCTGGGAATATAAATCCATAATTCCTTGAAAGTGGCGTCACAGGTAGATAGTGCCTTGAAGAGTTTTTGACATATTTGCCTTCATAAATTAAAGTATTGAGTACAGGAGTTGGGATGTTTTGTTGAACTTATATAAGACACTGGTGAGGCCTAATTTGGAGCGTTGTGTGCAGCTTTGGTCAGATACCTACAGGAAAAATGTAAATAAGGTTGAAAAAGTACAGAAAAAATTTACAAGGATGTTGCTGGGACTGGAGGACCTGAGTTATAGGGAAAGATTGAATAGGTTAGAACTTTAGTCTTTGAAACTTAGTAGATTGAGGAGAAATGTGACAGGGGTATACAAAATTGTGAGGGGTATGGATAGGATAAATGCAAGCAGGCTTTTTTCCATTGAGGTTGGGTGAGACTACAACCAGATCATGGGTTAAGGGTGAAAGGTGAAAGGTTTCAGGGGAAAACAAGGGGAAACATTTTCCTTGGAGGGAGCTGAGAGTGTGGAACAAGCTGCCGGCACAAGTGGTGAATGTGATTTTGATTTCAATGTTTAAGAAAAATTTGGATAGGTACATAAATGGGAGGAATATATAAGAGGAATATATAAGATAGAGGTAGGAAATTTGTTTCCACTGGTAGGTGAGACTAGAACCAGAGCACATAGCCTCCAGATTCAGTTGAATCGATTTAGGACAGAGTTGAGGAGGAACTGCTTTTCCCAGAGAGTGGTGAATCTGTGGAATTCTCTGTCCA
This sequence comes from Hemitrygon akajei, assembly GCF_048418815.1. Lineage (NCBI taxonomy): Eukaryota > Metazoa > Chordata > Chondrichthyes > Myliobatiformes > Dasyatidae > Hemitrygon > Hemitrygon akajei. The sequence goes on along the minus strand of NC_133141.1, from coordinate 7,534,273 downwards.
GAGAAGCAGTAGATGCTACCTTAATAAATATATTTAAGATACAGTTAGATTTTTGCAGAGCAGGGGAATTAGGGGTATGGGGAAATGGCAGAGAGTTAAAGCTGAGTCCACAACCAGACCAGCCACGATCTTATTGAATGACAGAGCAGGCTGGCTTGATTTACCCAGTGATTCCGCCCTCTAGGGATATATGGCACTGAGAAGACCATTGGTTCACCACATCTGTGCCTGCTTTTTGCCTGAGCTTATCTCATTTGCAACCCCAATGTTTTCTTGGTCTCATGGACTATGTCTTATGTCAAGACATGTCTAATCTCTTGGCTAGAATCAGTTTTCCTTAAAGAAATGGCCACTGGAACAAGGTGCGCTGGGAACCTGTATCTGTACCCTCTGGGGAAACAGCGAAGGGTTTATACAAATTGCTGGCTTTACCCACAGTTCTTGCACAAAAGCCTGACCCTACCCGTGAAAACCCCTTAGCAATGCAGTTTGGTGTGGGGAACGGCCACCTTGTCGGAAGATCAGTGGATGGGAGAGGAGGATAGAAGTAGAAGTGATCTCCTCATCCCCCCCCCCCCCCCCATATCATTGCACAGAGAAGGACTCCCAAGTTTTATGGAGCTTAGAGAAACAATTTAAAACCAATATGCCTTTTAAAAAAAAAATTCACAGTTCAAATTAATTTACTTTAACCTGAAACATTACTTTGACTCTTTGACTCGATTAACTCTATTTGTCTTCCCACAGATGCTGCTCGGCCTGCTGTGCATTTCACGATTCTCCATTTTTATTTCAAATGTCCAGCATCTGTGGATTCTTGTTTTTCAGTTCTAGAAGGGGAATGGGTCCTAAGGCTCCCACCCCACCAAGTATTCTGCTTCTCCCATCACTACATCCATGTCCAAGGCAATGGCTAAAACCAGATGCATCCGTATGCATATGACTGCACAGGAGTAGAACGTGCTGTTGTGGCTGGTTCCCCAACAGAGACTTAATTAAAGACAGTCCCTTTCAAAACTGCAGCACAACCAAGATTGGTACCGATCGGTTCTTGATGATCAACATCGACATGGTGGTCCAAAGAGCCTGATTCTGTGCTGTACAATTCCATAACTCTTTCTTGTAGTCACAACCTTTCTCTCTTGGTCATAGATGATATGGTTTCCTGGTCAGAAAGCTGAACTTCAATGTTGCAGCAACAAACAAGGTGCTGGAGGAACTCAACGAGTCATGTACTATCTGTTGGAGGAATGAAATAGTTGGCGTTTCTGGTTAAGGACTGAAAGTGGAGAGAGGAGACCATTTCAACCCTAAACGTTGACTATTTCTTTCCTCCCACAATGCCGCTCAACCCACTGAGTTCCACCAGCACATTGTTTGCTTATCCAGATTCCAACGTCTGCTATATCTTGTTTTTCTAGTAAATATGTGTTGCTTGTCCTTCGATGTCATTGGTGTATGACCAGCGGGGTTCAAGTGTAGGTCAGTCACACCCAGAGAAGTGAACAGCTTACATGGCACATTCAAAGGTGCTAATCACGCTTATTGATCAATTTTACATTTCCGTACAATCAAAAAGTGTATCTCACACGCACGCACGCACGCACGCACGCACGCACGCACGCACGCACGCACGCACACACACACACACACACACACTATTCTGAGTTTGTAAAGCTGGCAGGAGCAAAGGATATTGGGAATGGTGAGTGTGGAGTGCCGCAGGAAGGCTCTGGAGCAGGTGGCAGAGAACGAGTGCCAGGGGTGGGAAGGAGGGGTTGACATGGGTGCAGACACACCCAGCCCTGAAACACCAGGCAAGGTCATTTGATCCTAAACAATTGGTTTATTGATCATTACAGAATGTCTCTCTGATGCTTCCTACTCCCTTCCCCTTTTCCTAACCATGATTCCGCTCTCCCTGCCCTCTTCCCACTCTCAGTCCACAATAGAGACCCATATCAGGTTTATCATCACTCACAAATGTCATGAAATTTGTTTTTTTTCCTGTGGCAGCAGTGTAGTGCAATATATAAAATGCAAAGCTCTTGGGCACCCTGGCTATATATATATATATATGCCTAAGACTTTTGCACAATACTGTACACCCTATTTATGCATATGTATTTATACACACACGCATGCACACACACACAAGTAATAAATAAACAGACTACATTATTTGATCTGACTGGAAATATTTTCCAAGTTAGAGTCATAATATAAGTTTCAAGCTGTTAAATCAATTTCTTTCTTCACCAGATGTCTCAGCCAGCATTAAGACATATCTTTATTGCATGTGTATACATGTAAATTCAGTGCTTATGATTAATGTTTCTCTAATCAATCAAATATAAAAGCTGAGAATTCTGGAAACATTCAGCAGGTCAGGCTCTATCAGTGAAAAGAGAAGCAATTAATGTTTTCAGGTTCAAGGCCCTTCATTTGAATAGAAGAAGGATCGGGTGGCATGTAGAACAACAGGAGGATCTCAGGCAGAGTGAGACCAGATGGGTTAATGTCATAGAAGCCAAATTGCTTCTTTGTCTTTATTATGTTTCACTAGGAGCGGGTCAGAGGGATATGATCAGCTAAAACTCTCTCTCTAGCCCTGTCTCTCTCTCTCTCTGTTCCTTTCCTCCCCCACCGACTCTCCCTTTCTCTTTCTCACTCCCTCTCTCTTTCATGCTCTCAATATTTATTGCTTATTTATTTACTATTATTATTAATTCCTTTTTTCATTTTGTATTTGCACAGATTATTGTCTTTTCTGTATTGATTGTTTTTCCATCTTGTGTGTGGCCTTTCATTGATTCTATGATGTTTCTTGTACTTACTGTGAATGCCTGCAAGAAAATTAATCTTAGGGTCGGTAAATATACTTTGATAATATACTTACTTTGAACTTTGGAGGGTAACGAAGCACAAATAGCAATTAGATGAATGATCACTTAATGTGGTTTCCGGAGCAACATTAATGATAGTTGCAGGAGAGTCAAGCACCTTTGAACGTTGCCTTGGGACCTTTAACCGCAGAGACCGGTGTAATGTGTAACCTGAAGGACAGCACTCATAATGACAAGGACATGTGAAATGGTGCTGAAAGGGCCAATGTGAAGTGTCATTTAAGGTCTGTGAAGTGGAGGAGAGGGAGCTTAAATCATGTTATTTGATTTGAGAGGACTTCAGATTCCTCAGGTTCTCAGGAACTTGGTTCAGTTCCACCATGGGCCCGAGCCTCCGTAGTTATCATCATTAAGGACCCCCATCACCCAGGTCATGCCCTCTTCTCGTTGCTACCTTCAGGAAGGAGGTACAGGAGCCACTCAACAATCCAGGAACAGCTTCTTCCCCTCTGCATTCTGATTTCTGAACGGATGTGAACACTATCTCTACCTTGCTGAGGTCAGGAGATAACTGTCAGACACCTCCTTTTACTTACACCTCGAACAGGACCCCGCTCCCCTTCATACATGCAGCCTGATCTGCTGAGTTCTCCAGCATTTTGTGTCTGTTGCCCCATCCATCCACCCATGCCCAAAGCAATTCATAATAAAAACAGAAATGCAGGAAGCACTCAGCAAGTCAGGCAGCATCTGTGGAAAGAGAAACAGAGTTAATATTTCAGATCCGTACTGATGAAGGATTTTCATCAAAAATGTGAACTCTTTTTTCTCTCTCCACAGATGTTGCCTGACCTGCTGATTGTTTCCAGCATTTTCATTCCTTGCCTCAGATTTCTAGCTGCTGCAGATTTGGTTTTGATTTCCAAAAGCAGTTAACCTTTTGAAGACACCTCATGTACAGAGGGGGATACCATTTGGATAATGTGGTTGTGATGGAGCATTATTATGGATGTTTATAACTGTCAGCATATGGAGTACTCTGTACACGATACTGCTGAAGTAATCTACTGTACATTTATAGCGATTTTTCATTTGGAAGGAGTGTCTGGAGTATCAGATATCAGGTTGCTGCCACGTACAGCAATCCGGTCAATGCTCTCATCCTGTATTTGATTTAAAATGAGTGCAGCATAGTTTGATAATCTTGGATTATAAGGAAGCTGCTGACTGCATTTCTCAGCATTCCTAGGGCTCTGCTCCAACACCATCACCTTTGTTCATCGAGTTACATCACAAACATTATCAGCAGATGATGATGGCAGTGCTCACGAAATTTCTGCCAAGAATAAGTTAAATAATCAATGAACACTGACTCTTGTTTGTCATGTGTGGTAAACTATGTATACCTGTCTGGACACTGCTGACTGCTCCTGTGGCTCCTCCCACAGACCCCTGTATAAAGGCGATTGGAGGCACTGCTCCTCCCTCAGTCCCCGAGATGTTGTGCTCCCTTTTGCTGCTACTGAAAGCCTATCGTTCACCTCCCGTCTCCGGGAGTTATTGATGGTGCATCATCATGATGTCTTGTCTTGTCATCATTGGGTCTCTCTCCCCACTCCCCCACCACCATTCAGGGCATATATCAGAAGGGACGCAGACACAGTGCTTCCAGCATTGGCACAGACCCCTCCTATCCTTTCCCCAATCTCTTTGACCTCCTGCCATCAGGCAGAAGATACCACAGCATAAGAACCAGAACTGTCAGGCTGGGTAACGGTTTATTCCCTCAGACTGTTAGACTTAACACCTTGCTGCCATCCAGCACACAGGCACAGGACGTCCCGTCTGAATGTCCTACCCCACGGCCCAACTCACATACACACTCTCATCCTGCACTGGTCACTTTTCATCTTTTATTGCTGCTGCTTCACACATTCATACGACTGCTTGTTATATCACAATTCTGTCTTACGTAAACATGTACCTCACAATCTGTGAAACCCTCTCAATCTTCAGTCCATGCCACTCAGGGACCTGTGCTCATATTATTTTGTGATTGTTGTGGTAGATAGTAACTCTATGTGCTGTGTGTGACTATGTGTACTGTGTTTTGAACCTTGGTCCCAGAGGAACGATGGTTCATTTAGCTGGATACTGTACATTGTGTATGGTTGAATAACAATAAACTTGAACTTCAAATTGTATTTTCACAAAAATACTTCCAAAATGCCTGAAATTGAGAGACAAAGATGGAGAAAGGTTGAGCAGGTTGGGACTGTTTTCATTGGAGTGAAGAAGAATGAGGGGTGATTTATAACCGTGCATAGATAGGGTGAATGTGCACAGGCTTTATTCCAGGTTGAGGAATCAAAAACTAGAAAGCATAGAATTAGGGTGAGAGGAGAGAGATTGGAAATAGTTGGGAAGAAGTGCAGCTCGGGTGGTTGAGTTGTTCTTTGATCTTGGCAATTTACTTGCAGACATTTTGTCACTATATGAGGAAACATCATCAGTTCACTGTTGATTGTGCTGCATTCTCCGAGTGCTTGGCCTTTACATGCTTTTCCATCAGCTGATTGATCGTCCTTTCAGAAACTCCGTTGTGGTGTGGGAAGTGGGTCTCACTGCTGATCGGTTGCGTGGTGAACTCTGTGCTTTGTGGTCTAGAATTTTGCCCTCATTGGCTCATAAATAGGATCGAGGCCTACATGTCTGTTTACAGAACTGTTTGCGGAAAACCACCCTTCTAGGAATTCTCTTGTGTGCTGCGTGTTTGCTTGTGCCATGACACTCACTGATGTCCTCTCGATCTTCATGGGTAGAAGAGTTGGTCACGCCGTTTTGCAGTTGATGATCCTAGGTCCTCGTGGATAGTTTTCTCCCAGTTTGGCCGACATTATATTTGCTACTGATTTTGTTGACCACCTTGGTTTGTTCTTTAGGCCTGCAGAGTACTCTCCTCAATGTTGCTGTTGGCTTATGCGTGACCAAAATTCTACATTCCTGGAGCAGTCGGGCCGTCCTTTCCAAGTTATTTCGAACGTATGGAAGGACAACCCGTTTGTTTGCTGCATTGGTGACGTCGGAGAGAAATTAGCTTGGATCAGTTGGGCTGAAGGACCTGTTTCCATGTTGTTTGGCTTTATGACTCCAGGCCAGACTGTGCAGTCTCTATCAGAATCAGTCAGGTTTATTATCACTGACATAACTAGTGAAATTTGTTACTTGGCAGTAAAAGTATAATACAATACATGAATTGTTCCATAAGTTACAAAAAGAAATATAATTTAAAAAAACATAAATATGTAGTGAGAAGAGGGCATGTCCTCGATGATGAGGGTCTTCTACTGGTGCTTCTGACTGTCACGGGGTTTTGTATTAAAGCAAGCTGCCTCAATTCACAAGGGCAGAGTTTACATAGAGTCATTCGGTCATACAGAATGGAGACAGCCGTTTCTTTACCCACACCGGTATAGAAACATTTTCAGCAGCAGGACTGCACCAGTTCAAGGTGGTTACAGCTCATCTCCTTTTGAAGGGCGATTATAGAAGGGCAACCAATGCTGATCTTACTGGCAATACCTGAATCCTGAAAATAAATATAAAAACATTAGGCAGGAGTCTTAAAAATCAAATTGGGCCTGCCTGGACTTGCCTGCGGAATGAGTTGGAGACAGTTCCTTGTAGACCTTACACGCCAGTTTTAAAAAGTGAGTGGTGACTGTCAGGACTTGTATGTGGTGCGGGAGATCGTAGAGTGAGTTGGAGACAGTTCCATATGGACATTACGTGCCAGTTTTAAGAAGCAAATGGGACTTGAAGGAACTTGTCTGTGGAGTGGGAGATGATGGAGTGAATTAGCAAGAGTCCCTTGTGAACTTTACGCGCCAAATTTAAAAAGTGAGTGGGGCCTATTGGGACTTGTCTTCTGAGCAGCAGGTTGCCTGGGTTATTAGTAACTTAGCAAGGGCCATAAAAGAAGCGGGGTTAAAGCAGAGAGGCCATTGTTTGAGTAGATTCTGTTAGAGTGGTCAGGCTTTGGCAAGAACAGGCAGAGGCTAGATCTTAAGCTTGATAAGTTAGAGCCAAATGTTTAACAAGTGTAGGCAGGATAGTAGTTCAAATAGTGGAATGCTCCTCCTGTAAGATGTCGGATTGCACAGTACTTAACAGTCTCCCCAATAATTATAGCTGTGGGAAGTAAACTCAACTGCGTCTTCTGACTGACAAGGTCAGGGAACCGGAGCTGGGGCTGGATGCACTCAGGACCATCCGGGAGACTTTCTCTGAGGTGGTCACACCCAGAGCACAGGCTTCAGATAGTAGATGGGTGACCAGCAGGAGAGGTAAGGGGAGTGACCAGTCAGTGGAGGGCTCCCCTGTGGCCATTCCCTTCAGCAACAAGTATACCCCTTTGGATACTGTTGGGGGGGGGGGGGGGGGGGGGTGGAAATGATCTATTAGGCCAGTGGCACTGTGGCCAGCTCTAAGGCTCAGCAGGGAAGGGTAAAGTCAGCCCGAGCGACAGTGATAGGAGACTCAGAGTAAGGAGGACGACAAACAGGAGATTCTATGGCTGTGAAAGTGACACCCAGATCATGTGTTGCCTCCCAGCTGCTTGGGTCTAGGATGTCCCAGGGCAGCTGCAGAAGATTCACAGGGGTGGGGGAAGGTGAGCAGCCAGGGAATGCAGTGCACATTGGAACCAATGACATTGGTAGAAAGGTCCTGCGCAGTGAGTATTGGGAGTTAGGAAAGAGGATGAGAAGCAGGACCTCTGGGGTAGTAAGTAATCTCTGGATTACTCTCATGCCACATGCTAATCAGGCAAAGAATAGCAGACATCCCACCCTGCAAAAACTCATTTTAGGGAGGTAGCATCACCACCCCCATCCCTCGCAACCCCATATCCCCTCCCCGGTCAACCTCCAAGGGTGTATGTGTACAGGACATTTGATTATAAAAGAATACAACGATTTATTTGATAAGACAGAGTTGTTTTTGCTAATCATCACATTGCAGTTGTCACTACTAAATCCTACACAATTAGACCATTCAAGGCCTTTGTCATGCATGGATGATGCAATGCAGTTGAATATGTTTTCAGCTTTGGCATCACTGCACACTGGCATGTCTACAAATCCGACTGTTACCTTATCCTGTGTTTCATTATAGTACCTGGCTAAAATGGCACATTCCTTCTCACACATGATGTCGTTGCTTTCATCAACCAAAATACTGTATGGCCTTTTTTTCTGTCCGGATGAGCTTGTACAGATCCTGTGAACATTCAGGTTCCAGTGCCATGCTCACAATAGCTGCTGTCTTGGTTGATGAGCAGGCGTAGCGTTTTGCTATTTCTGAATCAGGGAACATTTTCCTGAATAACTCGCCTGTGTGCTTACACTCCTGGAATGGCAGGTTATGCTCAACGATGAAAGATGTGAAGTACACCTCAGCTCTAGTGACCTTCTCTGTCAGACTTTGGTTTTCTGCTGAAAAGAACTTGAGCAGCCTTCCCTGCGCTTAGCCTCCCTAATATGTTGTGGTCCCTAAAAGAAATAGAAGCGTGAGGTGTATCCTTATTATATTGTCTTATGCAGAAAATGTGACATTAAAATATGTACTTATATTATATTACCATGGAGTCGTTTTCTTATTCCATTACAACTTTAAGCAAGTCTACAGGGAGTTTGGCCTCATCACATAGAACATCAATAGAGTGGCTCCTTAGCAACTAGACAGCTAGTTTAAATAACGTTAGCTATGCTAATGAATGAATGACACCTGTTAAACTCACCTCAACATATCTTTTACAGTCATTTAACCCACCATGGGCAATAGAAAAGTCACAGTTGCAAACAGTGCAGCGAGCAACACTGTCATTATTTTTGACCCCTATTAGGCAGGGTACACTTTAGTGTAGTCTGGGGTGAAGTACGTTTTATATTTTCTTTTTTTGGAACATTCTGCCATGGCGCTGCAGGACACTAAACTGAACTAATGGAGAGGGAGGTTGACTGTAAAGCCTGCCCACAGAGAAAGCTGATTGGTCTACTTAGCACAAAGAGAGACCAATCAGGATACTCTCTCTGTCACTCTCTCGCTACATCAGTCACCTGCTCTCTCCGTCTCTCTCCTCCTCCCTCTCTCCCCTCCTCTCTCTCTCTCTCTCTCTCTCTCTCTCTCTCTCTCTCTCTCTCTCTCTCTCTCTCTCTCTCCCTCTCGCTCGCTTGCTCTCAAAAAAATTGATTTCTGGGATATTGTATATAATTTGCGAGCATCAGGGAACCGCTATCAATATGTGGGAAACTCCCGGGACTTCTGGGAGAGGTGAGATGTTTGGAATAGGATGATAGTACAAGTGAGTGAGTGGCTGAGGAACTGGTGCAGGGGCAGGTCTTCAGATTTGTACATCATTGGAATCTCTTCTGGGGCAGGAGAGACCCGTACAAGAAAGACAGGCTGCACCTAAACTGGAGGGGAACCTATATCCTGACCGGGAGGTTTGCCAGTGCTACTGAGGAGGGTTTCAACTAGTTTGGCAGGGGGATGGGAACCAGAGCACCAGATCAGAAAGTGGAGGATTGGAGAGGAAGGTAGATGCCAGGGCCAGTAAAAACAGGCAGGAGCAAAGTAATAGATACGACGGGACTGAGAGTTTGAAGTGTGTGTGTTTTAATGCTAGGAGTGTTACAGGTAAAGGTGATGAACTCAGAGCACGGATCAGTACATGGAATTATGATGCTGTGGCCATTATAGAGACTTGGTTGAGAGGAGGAGGTAAAAAGGTGGGAGGAGGAGAGTTACTCTACTGATCAGGGACAATATCACAGCTGCACTCAGAGGGGTCATAATGGGGAGCTCATCCACTGAGTCTATATGGGTAGAACTCAAAAATAGGAAGGGTTCAGTCACTCTCATGGGATACAGACACACCTCCCCCTCCACCCAATAGCCACTGGGACATTGAGGAACAGATAAATGTATTAAGATTAAGGTATCCGGACAGCAAAGGTGTAAACCTCAGGATGCCCGCTATCAATTGCAGCTTGGTATTTAATGCCATCATCCCCTCAAAACTAATCAGCAAACTCCGAGACCTGCACCTTAATCCCCCTTGTGCAAATGGACCTGGAATTCCTCACTAGTAGACCCTAGTCAGTTTGGATTGGCAAAAACATCGCCTTCACCATCTCCATCAACACAGGTGCAGCATAGGGCCGTGTGCTTAGCCCCCTGCTCTACTCACTTTACACCTTTGACTGTGTGGCTAAGTACAGCTCCAACACCATATACAAGTTCGTTGATGACACCACTATTGTGGGCTGTATCAATAGAGGTGATGAATCAGCATACAGGAGGGAGATTGAAAACAAGGCTGAGTGGTGTAATAACAACAACCTCTCACTCAATGTCAATAAGACCCAGGAACTGACTGTAGACCAGGAGAAGGAAACCAGAGGTCCATGAGTCAGTAATCATTGGAGTTTCAGAGGTGGAAACAGGCAGTAACTTTAAATTGTTGGGTGTCACCATCTCAAGTCAAGTCAAGTCAAGTCAAATCACTTTTATTGTCATTTCGACCATAACTGCTATGTACGGTACATAGTAAAACTGAAACGTTTTTCAGGACCATGGTGTTACATGACACAGTACAAAAACTAGACTGAACTACGTAAAAAAAACAACACAGAGAAAAAAAAAGGTCTCAGAGGACCTGTCCTGGACCCATCATAAATATTATTGTGAAGAAAGCACAACAGTGCCTCTACTTCCTCAGGAGTGTGCAGAGGTTTGGCATGTCATTGAAAACCTTGCCAAAGCGCTATAGATGTGTGGTGGAGAGTGTGCTGACTGGCTGTATGATGGCCTGGAATGGGAACACCAATGCCTTTGAGTGGAAAATCCTACAAAAGGTAGAGTATTTGGCCCTCTACATCACGGATAAAACTCTCCCGACCATTGAGCATATCTACTGTAGAAAAGCAGCATCCATTATCAAAGATCTTCACCACCTAGACCATGCTCTTTTCTCACTGCTGCCATCAGGTAAAGGTTACATGAGGTGCCTCAGGACTCACATCACCAGGTTCAAGAACAGTTACTGTCCCTCAACCATCAGGCTCTTGAACAAAAGGGGATAGCTACACTCATTTAAGGACTCTGTTATATTGTTATTTCATGCTCGTTATTTATGGCTCTTCATTTACATCTGCATTTGCACAGTTTGTTTACAGTTAACAGTTCCTGATGCTTACAGTTTATATTTACTGTTCTATAGATTTGCAAGGTACGTCTGCAGAAAAGGAATCTCAGGGAGGTAGAAGGTTAAAAGGGAGAACATCTGGTTGGATGTGGAGGATGGGGGTTCGGTCCTTAACGAACACTTTATATCAGTATTTACCAAGGAGAAGGACATAGAGGATAGGGAGATCAGTGTTGAGTGTATTAAAATGCTTGAGCATTTCAAGGTAAAGGAGAGGCAGTGTTGAGTCTTTTAAGGAGCATTGAGGTCCCAGGGCCTGATGGGATATTCAGAAAGGCAAGAGAAGAGATTGCAGGGACCTTGACCAATATCTTCATGTCCTCTGTAGCCTTGGGTGAAGTCCTAGATGAGAAGCTAATGTTGTTCCATTATGCAAGAAGGGTATTAGGGATAATCCTGGAAACCATAGCTTGATGAGTCTCACGTCAGGGGTAGGGAAGTTACTGGAGAGAATTCTTAGGGACAGGATTTATGAGCATTTGGAAAACCATGGCCTAATTAGGGAGAGCCAGCATGGCTTTGTGTGGGGCAAGTTGTGTCTTACTAATTTGATTGAGGTTTTGATGTGTGAATAGGTAACTGTGCTATCTACCCATTCACTTTCCCATTCCTTCTCCTGAAAGTCACCCAGCTACCCACCTCCTGCAACTTAGGGGTAACTACTTTACTGGGACATCTGCTGTTTGTGATGTATAATAAATGATCTGAATGAAAATGTAAATGGATGAGTTACCAAGTTTGCAGATGATGTGAAGATTGGTGGTGTTTACCAGAATGCTGCCTGGATTAGAGGGCATGTGAAGTTAGACAAACTTGCGTTGTTTTCTCTGGAGCAGGGGATGCTGAAGGGAGATCTGATGGAGGTTTATAAGATTATAGTGGCAAAATTAGAGTAGACAGACAGTATCTTTATCCCAGGGTTGAAACGTCTAATAACAGAGGGCATGCTTTTAAGGTGAGAGGGGTAATTTCAAATGAGATGTGAGGGACAAGTTTTTTAGGTAGGTGCCCGGAATGCACTGCCCAGGGTGGTGGGAGAAGCAGATATGTTAGGAACTTTTAAGGGATATTTAATAGGTATATGAATGGAAGGAAATTGGAAGCATATGGACATTGTACAGGCAGAAGGGATTAGTTTAGTTAGTTAGTTATTTGATTACCAATTTAATTGGTTCAGCACAACATTGCAGGCTGAAGGGCCTGTTCCTGTGCTTTACTGTTCTATGTTCTATAGGAAAAGGCTGAAGGACAGGATCTCTGGATTACTCCCAGTGCCACGTGCTAGTCAGGGCAGGAGTAGGATTATACAGATGAATGTGTGGCCGAGGAGTTGGTGCAGAGGACAGAGTTTCAAATTTCTAGATCATTGGGATCTCTTCTGGGGAAGGGATGACCTATACACCTGAACCCAAGGGGGGGAGCAATATCCTTGCAGGCAGGTTTGCTAGAGTTGTTGAGGAGGGTTTAAACTAAGTTAGTAGAAGGATGGGGTCTGGAGGGATAGGGCTGAGGATGGGGCAATTTGTATATAAATAGATGCAGTGTGTAATGAGACTGAGGAAGGACAGGCAGATGATAGGACAAAATTGCAATCAATGCGATGAGGTGAAGTGTAATATGGGGGCAAGTCAAAAAGGGTGACATATACAGGACTGAAGGTATTATATTTGAATGCATGAAGTATACAGAATAAAGGAGACAATCTTGTTGCGCAGTTACAGATTGACAGGTGTGACGTTGTGGGCATCACTGAGTCATGGCTGAAAGATCATAGTTGGGAACATAGATTCCAAGGATACTCATTGTATTGAAAGGACAGGCAGGCAAGCAGAGGGGTGGCATGGCTCTGTTGGTAAAGAATGAAATCAAATCCTTAGAAAAAGGTGACATAGGATTGGAAGATGTTAAATTCTTGTTAAGAAACTGCAAAGGTGAAAAAGCCCTGATGGGAGTTATATACAGGCTCCCAAACAGTAGACAAAATGTGGGATATAAATTTCACGGGAATTAGAAAAGACATGTAAAAAAGGCAATGTTATGATAAACATGGGGGAGGGGGGCGGATTTCAATATCGGGTAGATTGGGAAAATCAAGTTGGTGCTGGATCCCAAGAGAGGGAATTTGTAGAATGCCTATGAGATGGCTTTTTAGATCAGTTTGTGGTTGATCCCACTAGGGGAAAGGTGGAACAGACTCGATGGGCCAAATGATCGATTCTGCTCATATGTCTTATGGTCTAACGGTCTTATGGCTGTTTGCAAGAACTTCTTTTCCAAGTTTATGACAGAGTCTGTGACTGCATCCTAAATATAATGCAATAAACCAATGTGTTATACAAATGAATAAGCTCTTTCTCCCAGTTTATCCTTCCTTAGAATGGTGGGATTTTTCAGACTATAAGAAATTTACCGATACACACCAGAAGATCAAACCCAAATCAACAGTACTGCACAATAGGCTCCCAACAAATCTACAATTGGTTTGCACAGAGCCAATTCTATTTTCCATTGATTTCAATCTTGTTCAGGTAAGAGCACAGATGGGGCCTCAAATATAAAAGCAATCGAGCTAATGTGAGCATCCCTGCAACAGGGCTGCTGGGATTACAGGCTAAAGTCTTCGTGCTAGCAATTGAACTACTGACCTTCTCACCCCATGGCAAATACATTGTGACAAATGCAAAGCTTCCACATTGGACAAGGTGGAACATTTAGTCCAGAGGGAAGCAATGTTAGACGATAAAAATGTCCGTACACAGTGTGGTCAAAACATGTGTTGGGCTTGAAATTCTACCCTGTGTTCGTTTAGGAAGAGAGACAACCAACACCGGAATATTACAAAACTTGGGTTTATTGGAGAATCCGTAACTGGCACAGCGAATCGACGGAGTCGCTGGAGAAGGCGCGTTCTGACTTCCCCTTACAATCTGCTCTTATTTATATCCCTTTTCCCCCCAGCACAACCCCCCGCTACATATTAGGTAATATCGGGCACTTGTGTCCATCTTATTGGCCCGACGCCATACACTCACGAGTTACCTGTTTCTTTTGTTTACTGAATCGCGTGACACTGGTAGTTTCGGTGTAGCGGAATCCCCAGTTTCGCTCCCCCCACCTCCCTCGCATTCCGGCCTCCTAATATTACGTGAGCCACTCCTGACCTGTAATGGCAGCCATTAACCCTAACACTTGGAATGGACAATCATTGCTGCTGAGAGATGGCTGTTGAAATAACCATGTTTATAATCCATAATTATCTCGTAAACAGGAAACAGAATTATTTTTGTTGGAATTAATGTCAAAAACAAACTGCTGGAGGGACCCAGGCAGTGGAGTGGCTTCTGTGGAGGCAAATGGTGGGTAGATGTTTGGGATTGAGACCCTGCATCCAAGGAAGATAGCCAGTATATTAGTGTATATTAACATGTTAGTATTAACTCTGTCATGAACAGTTACAAGCCCACCTGCAAAAGCAGTGTTGGGTATGGGGCTAGCAATCCCATCCAGCAAAAAAAACCAGAGCTACAGAAACACCAACAGAAGCTCCAAAGACCTCATCCCTGGAGAAGAAGGATCTTTGCCTAGAAGACATATGAAGTCGTGTGGTGAAAGCAGAAGCCACAGGGCAAATCAACCTTCCACCCAGGACAGAGGATTCAGGTGAGCTGCTGTCAGTGGCCTCTGCTCCAGAGGGGTGATGAGCTTAAGAAAAAGAAGCATACAGTATGTTAGTATTAGTCTCAGTGAATTAGTGTTCTGATTAATGCGATATCTGATTTTTATCCATGGAGACAGAAGAAACTGCAGATACTGGAATCTAGAGCAAAAAGCAAGATGCTGGAGGAACATAATGGACTAGGCAGCATCTATGGAAGGAAATGAACAGTCAACATTTTGGGTTGAGACCCTTCATTTGGATTGAAAGATAGAGGGCAGATTGTGTCACATCTACTTTGTTTTCCATGCCATCCCTACAGATCATTTTAAAACTTAAGTACATTGAGGTTGTGCAAGGCATAAACAATACTAGAATGTAAAATGTACTGTTACAGTTAAAAAGAAAGTACAGTGCAGGTAGACAGAGAGTGCAAGGGGCATCATGATGTAGATTGTGAGAACAAGGGTTTATCTTTAATGTACAAGAGGTCCATCCATGAGCCTTATAAAAATGGGACAGTAGGTGTCCTTGAGCCTGCTGTTGCGTGGTTTCAAGCTGCTGAATCTTCAAGCCTATTTAAGGGGGGAGAAGAGGGAATGTTCGGGGTGGGAGGGGCTTTTCATCATGCTGGTTGCTTTTCTGAGGCAGGGTGAATGTAGACAGAAATTGTGGAGGGGAAGCTAGACTGAGCTGTGTCTACCAGTCTACCAAATCTGAAGAATGTTGTGTGCTGTAGGATGGACTTGAGTGAGGTGCAGCCTGGAGAAAGGACCTCTGGAGGTAGTCTCTAACCAGAGCACCATGTGCAAAAGGCCGTAATGGTTCTGAAGAATTTGAAACTGTATCATCAATGACCAAGAATGTACACTTGGTTGTAAAAATCTCTTTTTGCATGAATTCTGTGTCTATGAAATAAATTATATAATCTAATATAAACAAAAAAATTAAATAGTAAATTAAAAACTGGTAAATTGCTAACCTGCTTAATTATTGTTAGATGTACCAAGTTACAGTGAAAAACTTGTCTTGCATCCTTACATTACATACTTGTTCTGGAATTCAGGAGGATGAGGGGTGACCTCATTGAAATGAGGGGTGAAACCATTTGATGGGTTTCAGTGAGGCCACCCCTCATTCTTCTGAATTCTAGTGAGCTTAGGCCTAGAGCCATCAAACACTCTTCATATAACAAGCCATTCAATCCTGGAATCATTTTTGTGAACCTCCATTGCGCCCTTTCCACTTTCAGCCTTGTTAAGATAAGGGGCACAAAACTGCCCACAATACTCCTAGTGAGGCCTTGCCATTGCTTTGTGAAGTTTCAACGTTACATCCTTGCTTTTATATTCTAGTCCTCTTGAAATGAATGCTAAAATCATGTTTGTCTTCCTTACCACACACTCAACCTGCAAAATAACCTTGAGGGAATCCTGCACAAGGACTCCCAAGTCCCTTTGCACTTCAGTTTTTTGTATGTAACTCTCGCTTCGGCTAGTGGCTTAATATAGGGGGTGATAATCCCTGGCCCGGCCAAAGTTAAGAAATCTTATTTGGGTGGATGCTGCGCGATGTGTCCCCGTTACAAATCAGTACCATGAAATAACTAACAGTACACAATATGTGATTAAACCATTAAGCTTTATAATTCTTACTTTGACTATATGGTTAGTAAAGAAACGTAAAAAAAGAAAAAAAAGTGCCCAATCTTATTAAACAGTCTGTTGTGCAAAGTTGGAGCTCACTGCTAAGTCGATCGTTCACCATCGACCTCCTCCGATCATCACTGACCTTCGGACCCTCGCTCTGAGGCCACCCGGTCTGCCGGTCTACCAAATCTCTCCATTCGTGTCTTCTCTCTTCATCTCGCCCCAGCAAAAGCTGGTGAAAAATCTCCTTCCAGATTCACAAGACAGAGCAACAAAATCTCTGATTGGCTAACATGCATACCACAGTCCTGTTATCTCCAGCCATAACCCAAACATTGCTGCTACAGAGAAACTGTTACCTCAGCAGTGAACATTACAGAGAAGCCATTTCATTAGCCTCAGCAGTGAAACATTACAGAGACGCCATTACAGCGCGTTACATGTATTTTCTCTCCATTTAGAAAATAGTTAAGCTTTTTATTTCTTCTACCAAAGTGCACTGCTGTACACTTCCTGACATTGTATTCCATCTGCCATTTCTTTGCCCATTCTTCTAATCTGTCCAAGTCCTTCTGTAGCCTCTCTACTTCCTCAAAACTACCTGCCCCTCCACCTATCTTCATATCATCTGCAAACTTTGCAATGAAGTCATTAACTCCATCATCCAAATGACATTAAATGTAAGAAGAATTGGTCCCAATACAGACCCCTGTGTATCACCACTAGTGACCAGCAGCCAACCAGAACAGGCTCCCTTCATTACCGCACACAGTTTGAATGTGTGTTGTCAGCCTCCTGTAGCAATGAGAAGTGGGAAATGAGAGCCCTTTATGACGGATGCCACCTTTCTGAGGTGTTGTCTTTTGAAGGTGTCCTGGAGCTGGGGAGGCTGGTGTCCATGATGGAGCTGGCAGAGTTGACAACTTCCTGCAGCTTTTTCCAATCCTGTGCAGTGGCTCCTCCACACCAAATAGTGATGCAATCAATTAGAATGCTCTCCATGTTACACCTGTAAAAATTTGTGTGTCTTTTTTGACATACCAATTCTCCTCAAACTCCTAATGAAGTAGAAACATAGAAACATAGAAAACCTACAGCACAATACAGGCCCTTCGGCCCACAAAACTGTGCCAAACATGTCCCTACCTTAGAAATTACCTAGGGTTACCCATAGCCCTCTATTTTTGTAAGTTCCATGTAGTCATCCAGGAGTCTCTTAAAAAACTCTATTGTATCCACCTCCACTACCGTCACCGGCAGCCCATTCCACGCACTCACCACTCTCTGCGTAAAAAACTTACCCCTGACATCTCCTCTGCACCTGCTTACAAGCACCTTAAAACTATGCCTTCTCATGCTAGCCATTTCAGCCCTGGGAAAAAAGCCTCTGACTATCCACACGATCAATGCCTCTCATTATCTTGTACACCTCTATCAGGTCACCTTTCATCCTCCATCGCACCAAGGAGAAAAGGCTGTTTCCACTCAATCTATTCTCATAAGCCATGCTCTCCAATCCAGGCAACATCCTTGTAAATCTCCTCTACACCCTTTCTATGGTTTCCTCATTCTTCCTATAGTGAGGCGACCAGAATTGAGCATAGTACTTCAAGTGAGGTCTGACCAGGGTCCTAGATATCTGCAACATTACCTCTCAGCTCTTAAATCCAATTCCACGATTGATGAAAGCCAATACACCGTATGCCTTCTTAACCACAGAGTCAACCTGCATGGCAGCTTTGAGCATCCTATGGACTCCGACCCCAAGATTCCTCTGATCCTCCACACTGCCAAGAGTCTTACCATTAATGCTATATTCTGCCATCATATTTGACCTACCAAAATGAACCACCTCACACTTATCTGGGTTGAACTCCATCTGCCACTTCTCAGCCCAGTTTTTCATCCTATCAATGTCCTGTTGTAACATCTGACAGCCCTCCACACTATCCACAACACCCCCAAACTTTGTGGCATCAGCAAATTTACTAACCCATCCTGCCACTTCCTCATCCAGGTCACTTATAAAAATCACAAAGCGAAGGGGTCTCAGAACAGATCCCTGAGGCACACCACTGGTCATCGGCCTCCATGCAGAATATGACCCGTCTACAACTACTCTTTGCCTTCTATGGGCAAGCCAGTTCTGGAGCCACAAAGCAATGTCCCTTTGGATCCCAGGCCTCCTTACTTTCTCAATAAGCCTTGCATGGAGTACCTTATCAACTGCCTTGCTGAAATCCATATACACTACATCTACTGCTCTACCTTCATCAATGTGCTTAGTTACATCCTCAAAAAATTTAATCAGGCTTGTAAGGCACGACCTGCCTTTGAGAAAGCCATACTGACTATTCCTAATCATATTATGCCTCTCCAAGTATTCATAAATCCTGCCTCTCAGGATCTTTTCCATCAACTTACCAACCACTGAGGTAAGACTCACTGGTCTATAATTTCCTGGGATATCTCTACTCCCTTTCTTGAATAGGGAACAACATCTGCAACCCTCCAATCCTCCAGAACCTCTCCCGTCCTCATTGATGATGTAAAGATCATCGCCAGAGGCTCAGCAATCTCCTCCCTCTCTTCCCACAATAGTCTGGGGTACATCTTGTCAGGTCCAGGTTTTTATCCAACTTGATGCTTTCCAAAAGCTCCAACACATCCTCTTTCTTAATATCTACATTCTCAAGCTTTTCAGTCCACTGCAAACCATCCCTACAATCACCAAGATCCTTTTCCGTAGTGAATACTGAAGCAAAGTACGTATTCATTAAGTACCTCCACTATTTCCTCCAGTTCTATACACACTTTTCCATTGTCACACTTGATTGGTCCTATTCTCTCATGTCTTATCCTCTTGCTCTTCACATACTTGTAGAATGCCTTGAGGTTTTCCTTAATCCTGTCCGCCAAGGCCTTCTCATAACCCCTTTTGGCTCTCCTAATTTCATTCTTAAGCTCCTTCCTGTTAGCCTTATAATCTTCTAGATTCATATCATTGCCTAGTTTTTGAACCTTTCGTAAGCTCTTCTTGACTAGATTTACAACAGCCTTTGTGTACCACGGATCTTGTACCATACTACCCTTTCCATGTCTCATTGGAACGTACCTACTCAGAACCCCACGCATATATCCCCCTGAACATTTGCCACATTTCTTTGGTACGTTGCCCTGAGAACATCTGTTTCCAATTTATGCTTCCAAGTTCCTGTCTGATAGCTTCATAGTTCCCCTTACTCCAGTTAAACATTTTCCTAACTTGTCTGTTCCTATCCCTCTCCAATGCTATGGTAAAAGAGATAGAATTGTGATCACTATCTCCAAAGTGCTCTCCCACTGAGAGATCGGACACCTGACCAGGTTCATTTCCCAATACCAGATCAAGTACATTCTCTCCTCTTGTAGGCTTATTTACATATTGTGTCAAGAAACCTTCCTGAACACACCTAGCAAACTCCACCCCATCTAAACCCCTCACTCTAGAGAGATGCAAATCAATATTTAGGAAATTAAAATCTCCCACCACAACAACCCTGTTATTATTATTCTTTTCCAGAATCAGTCTCCCTATCTATTCCTTGATGTCCCTGTTACTATTGGGTGGTCTATAAAAGACACCCAGTAGAGTTATTGATCCCTTCCTGTTCCTAACTTCCACCCACAGAGACTCAGTGGACAATCCCTCCATGACTTCCTCCTTTTCTACAGCTGTGACACTATCTCTGATCAACAGTGCCACTCCCCCACCTCTTTTGCCTCTGTCTTGCCTTCTTTGTAATTACATCAATATGTTGGTCCTCAGATAGATCCTCAGAGATGTTGACAACCAGGAACATGGAACTGCTCACCCTTTCCACTGCTGATCCCTCAATGAGGACTGTTGTGTGTTCCCTTGAGTCCACAATCAACTCCTTGGTCTTACTAATGAAGTAAGTTGAGTGCAAAGTCGTTGCTGTGACACCATTCAACTAGCTAATGTATTTTGCTCCTGTACACTTCCTCGTAAACATCTGAAGTTCTGCCAACAATAGTTGTGTTGTTGGCAAGTTTGTTGAGCTGGGGCCGAGCTGCAATTGTGGGTGTAGAGAGAGTAGTGCAGTGGATTAAGCACGCATCCGTGAAGTGCGTCAGTACTGATTGATGACTGTCTTAGTAACATGACTCACTTGCCTCTATTAAATGTTTTGAGTTATTTAAAGCTTTACAGGATTTCATCAGTAACAATCTTTGTGTCAGGTGATCAATCATTTCAGGCCCTCATTACATTAAAAATCTTTCTGAAATAATGAGTAACGTGAAACTGATTTCCATCTATATCATTTGTTCATGACTTAACTATCATGAGACAAATTCTCAAAACAATGAAATGAGATGCAATGTGCATCATTTGCAAATAATGAAATACGTTTGAATTTAGGGTCTGTTCCTGTGCTGTACTGTGCTCTATGTTCTCTGGAAGGAGAAAGTGCAAGTTTTGGTACTTATGCTCTGCCTGAGACTGAGTCTTAGAACTAGCTGAGTCTCTGCAGATGGTTTCAACATTAAGCAGGCAGGAACGTTTAGAGAAGCACAAATAATAGTGTTTATTTGGGCTTCAGTCCATTATCACAGTTAAATTCTTCTTCTCCAGGATGCCAAGTCAGTCTTTTGATAGCATCTATCTCTTCCATGCTTTTTCAATCTAAACAAAAAGGTGTGGTAAAGTACTTAACCAGTTCTTAGTCCCCATTATGCTGTCTGCCCCATTGAGTTCCTCCAGCAGATTGCTTGTAGCTCCATTTTACAGTCTTAAACAATTCCATGTTTGCTCATCTACATTGATTCCTCTTGTATTTCTGCAATTCTAATCCCTCTGTCATCTGTACATCGGTCTACTCTTTCAATTGAGGTCTTGAAATCGCGATTAATCTTCCTCTGAATTTCCCCCTCTTCTGAAAAGCATAATTGACATGAAATGTAAACTATCTGAATACATAATGGCTTTGGTATAGCAACTGTTCTGCACATGACCACAATAGTTGAGGCCACATCATGCAAACCAGCCTCTCATCGATGGATTCTGCCTATATTTCTCACTGCCTTATAAAACAGCCAATATAATCAAGGCCATTCCCACCCTGGACATTCTCTCTTCTCCCCTCTTCCATCAAGCAGAAGATACAAAAGCATGAAAGCAGATTCCACCAGGCTCAAGGACAGCTTCTATCCCACTGTTATGAGACTATTGAATGGCTCCCCAGCTCTTGATCTCACAACAGTCCTTGTTACGGTCTTGCACTTTATTGACCGCCTGCACTGCACTTCCTCTGCGTTCTGTTCTTGCTTTCACTCAGCGCTCTGTGGTAAAGAATTGATCTGTATGGATGGAAAAACAAAGCTTTTCACTGTATCTCGGTACATGTGACAATAATAAAACCATTATTATTGCAATTTAGGGTGGTGGAGTGGAGATACGTCTCTACCAAAGGAGGTGTAAGTCTCTCCTTCCCTCCACTAGCCTGCAGGTCACCCTTGGGCAAGGGGCATCACCTGCTTAGCCCCCTGATCAAGATCATGTGAATCCATGGGAGCAGGTGGTGGATGGTCGTATGAGCAGCTGGTACACATCACAAGTCCTGGTTATGTGACCACTGATGCTGGGCAGACAATCTCTGAAGAGTATTGATAATGGCTGGGGTCACCTGTCTTGAAAAGACACTGCCCAGAAGAAGGCAATAGCAAACCAGTTCTGTGGAAAAATTTGCCAAGAACAATCATAGTCATGGAAAGACCATGATCATCCACGTTATATGACATGGCACATAATGGTAATGACGATTATTGCAATTACTGATTTCTAATTTGCTAAAGACTGAGTGATTTCAATGGATTGGGTAATGATTTGATCCGTATGAACAGTATGTAAGAAATGTTTTCACTTTATCTCAGTACAAGTGTGCCACACTAACATCTCCGCATCTCTGTTTTAAATGGAAGCCCCTTTATCCTGAGGTTGTGCCCTTTTGTCTTAAACTCCTGCACCAAGGGAAACATCCTTTCCACATCTACACTGTCTAGGCCTTTCAACATTCAAAGGGTTTCAATGAGATCCCCCTCCCCTTATCCTTCAAAATTCCAGAGAGTTCAGACCCAGAGCTATCATGGACTCCTTATTTGATAACCCTTTCATTCCTGGAATCATTCTTGTGAACCTCCTCTGAACCCTCTCCAATGCCAGCACATCTTTTCTAAGATGAGGAGCCCAAAACTGTTCACAATACTCAAGGAGAAGCCTCACCAGTGCCTTACAAAGCCTCAGCATCACATCCCTGCTTTTGTATTCTAGACCTCTTGAAATGAATGCTAACATTGCATTTGCCTTCCTCGCCACCAACTCAACCTGCAAGTTAACCTTCAGGGTGTTCTGCACAAGGACTCCCATGTCCCTTTTGCATCTCAAATTTTTTGATTTTCTCCCCATTTAGAAAGTAGTCTGCACATTTATTTCTCCTACCAAAGTACATGACCATGCATTTTCTGACATTGTATTTCATTTGCCACTTTCTTGCCCATTCTCCTAATCTGTCTAAGTCCTTCTACAGCCTTCCTGTTTCCTCAACACTACCTGCTCCTCCACCAATCATCATATCATCTGCAAACTTGGCACCAAAGTCCTCTATTCCATCATCTAAATCATGTAGCATAAAAAGACACAGTCCCAACACCAACCCCTGCGGAACACCTCTAGTCACTGGCAGCCAACCAGAAAAGAATCCTTTTATTCCCACTCACTGCCTCCTACCAATCAGCCAATGCCCTAACCATATTAGTAACTTTCCTGCAATACCATGGGTTCTTAACTTGGTAAGCAGCCTCTTGTGTGGCACCTTGTCAAAGGTTTTCTGAAAGTCCAAATATACAACAGCCACTGCATCCCCTTTATCTATCCTACTTGTAATCTCCTCAAGGAATTCCAACAGGTTCGTCTGGCAGGATTTTCCATTAAGGAAGCCATGCTGACTTTGTTCTACCTTGTCCTGTGTCACCAAGTGCTCCATCACCTCATCCTTAACAACTGACTCTAACATCTTCACAACCACTGAGGTCAGGCTAACTGGTCTATAATTTCCTTTCTGCTGCCTTCCTCCTTTCTTAAATAATGGAGTGACATTTGCTATTATCCAGTCTTCTGGCACAATGCCAGAGTCCAATGATTTTTGAAAGATGATTACTAATGCCTCCACAATCTCTAATGCTACCTCTTTCAGAACTCTAGGGTGCAGTTCATCTGGTCAGGGTGACTTATGTACCCTTGGGTCTTTCAGCTTTTTGAGCACCTTCTCCCTTGTAATAGTTACTGCACTCACTTCTCTTCTCACACACCCTTCAACATCTGGCACACTGCTGGTGTCTTCCAAAGTGACAACTGCTGCAAAATTCTCATTTAGTTTATCCACCATCTCTTTGGCCCCTGTTATTATTTCTCTGGCCTCATTTTCTAGCGGTCCTATATCCCATTCTCACCTTTCTTTTATTCTTTACATACTTGAAAAAGCTTTTACTATCTATTTTGATATTTATCTCAAGCCTAGGTGAAGGGAAATCTGTGTAACCAGAATTATGAATCCAGTAATGTATCAAGAATGAAGAAAACCCTTCCTCTCCTTCAAGATGCATTCAAAGTACTTCATCGAAACACTAGCTGGAGCACAAAGGGAAGTAATGCACTCTTCGTGATAGAGTGCCTGGTGTTTAATGCTCTTTGTCAATCACTGCTTGTGGTTACATTACTCTAACACCTCTGGACAATTTAGGGCAAAGTAACAAATGCCTGGGAAGAGTCACACAAAGAAATGAGTACAACAGTTTGCTAGGTATTATTACAGATGACAGTAATAATAATCCAGCAGTAGGCATTCAAATAATCACAATATGTTTTATTGAATTTCTTATGTCATGGAAACACTATTGTCAACAACATTACAGTTTGAACACTGATTATTTGTGTACATTTATATACTGTATGATTTGAAACTTTACTGTGTGATTTGATTGCACACTATATCATATACAATATCGTATACATTTTTTAAACTGAAGCAGGATGTACGAGAGAGTGTGTTAGCATTACCCTATTACTTTGATTTCTTGTGGTATTTCTTTCTCTTTGATGTTTCCATTCCTGATGCTTCCTTAATTCACCAGAGACCCCAGGAGCTTTGTCTAATGAACATACATGACTCCCTCCTAAGCAACACCCACAAAATGCTGGAGGAACTTATCAGGTCAGGCAGCGTCTATGGAAATTATGTTGAGGCCCTTCTTCAGAACAGAGAAGAAATGGTAAAGACCCCAGAATAAAAAGGTGGGGGGATGAGAAAGAGGCTAGTTGGAAGGTGATAGGTGAAGTCAGGTGGGTGTGAGAAGTCAAGGGCTGGAGAAGAAAGAATCTGATAGGAGAGAAGAGTGGGCCATCAGAGAAAGGGAAGGAGGAGGGGACCCAGGGGGAGGTAACAGGTAGGTGAGAAGTGAAAAGTCAGAGTGAGGAATTCAGAGTTCAGCTCCTGAAAGCCAAACGTTCATCTGCTCTCACCACACCTCTTCGAGGCCAGTTAGGTTTGGTTTTGAGATTAAAAACCCTTTCCATCCCAACTGATCCTCAGTCACTACTTTTAGGAGCTGGTTCCATAGGTTGCCAAGAATTAGAAGGATACCCAACACATCCTACCTTTCCAATGAATCTCAGACAGCATTGTTTCTGCCTAAATGTAATCACCATATTTATTTATCCCATTTACAATTACACAAAATAACATAAAAATGGGACTGCTGGGGATGCTGAGCTGGATTTAAGTTTCCTTGAAAATAATGACATTGCAGCATTTTTCAGAATCTTTGATCTGAAACTTATTATTGACTCTCATGTGTGTGTTTACTGTGGGAGGTCCACATCACACTACAGTATAAAAATAGTCAGCCAAGCATAGACACCTGCCACACTCATTTCTTCCCATAAAAGTATTGTAAGAAAGTTCTCCATATTTTGTATGAGAATTACTTTAATCAATGTCAGTCAGATAGAGCATGTGCTAGTTCTTTGAATGTATTAGATATCTTCTGTTCAGCAATCTCTTTTTGTAGGGTGGCAGCAGTGGATAGTGGTTAGCACAACGCTTTACAGTACAGGCGACCCGGGTTCAATTCCCACTGCTGCCTGTAAGGAGTTTGTACATTCTCCCTGTGACTGCATGGGTTTCCTCTGGGTGCTCTAGTTTCCTGCCACAGTCCAAAGAGATACCGGTTGGTCATTGTAAATTGTCCCGTGATTAAAATCGGAGGATGCTGGGCGGCGTGGCTCAAAGGGCCAGAAGGTCCTAACCCGTGCTGTATCCCAATAAATAAATAAACAATTTAGCAATAATTGACAACTGAGATCCATTGAACCATGCCCTAAATATTCCCCTACCTGTAAGCTGAAGAAATAAATATTTTATAAAACTGAAGAACTTCATAGTGAAGACTTGAAAATATATTTTTCTTTAACTTTATGCATAGAAGAAAGAAACCGTATGATGCAAGTGACTTATTTTCATACTCTTTCAGATTGGGAATATCTCCAGTGTGTTCAGCAGCATGTTAGGTAACTGCATTGGAAGAGTTGATGTGTAGTTAAGAGTTTTTCAGTAGATTTCAGGAGACAACATAGTGGAATTTATGGTGTGTAGCCAATTCTGTGGTTCTGCCATGACATTGGCAAGGAAAAGCAGATATATCAAGGGGTATCATGCAAGATGTAGATTTCATTTTAGGCATCTTTATTTCCAATTTGCAAGTAATTTTACTATTAAGATGTTAGTCACAAATGCAGCATTAAAATGGCAGGATTTTCATAGGAACTGCGTCAATATTTCAGAACTATAGTCTTTTATTTTGAAGAATAATATGCCATCTGTGTTTACTTTATCAGGCATTTTGCTTCTAAAATTATAAGCCCCTTCAGGGACCAGGAGCTAAAGGTGAGTTGATTACCAGATTCTGAATTACACAACACATTCTGGAAGCCTTCCAGCTCCTCACACTGAGATGAACATGCTGAGCAGTATAGAGATTAAGGAAGAATGATTCATGCACGGCCTCAAATAAGAATGACATTAACCAGATCCTTGCCTTATCCCTGTCCAATTGTTCTCAGCTGCATCCATGTCATTTCAGAATTGACTAAGTTCCAGCCCCTCTGAAGGAGACCAAACTGTAGACTCTAAAGGAACCCGATTTGCTTTTAATCACAAGCAAAGCAAGAACAGGCAGTTATATAGCTACTGTTGTAATTTCAGGATGTCCAATGCATTTTACAGCTTATAAGGCACAACTTTTATTCCTTAAGAAAATATGAGGGTGGCTGTATTGGTAAAAAATCTAATCCTTAGAAAGAACGATTGGCAGGTGTAGAATCTTTGTGGGTAGAATTAAGAAACTGCAAGTGCAAAAAGACACTGGTGGGAGTTGTACACAGGCCACCGAACAGTAGCCAGGACGTGGGCTACAAATTACAACAGGAGATAGAAAAGGTATTTAAAATGGCAATGTTGTGATAATCATGGGGGGATTTCAATATGCAGGTAGATTGGGAAAATCAGGTTGGTGCTGGATTCAAAGAGAAGGTATTTGTAAAATGCCTACGAGATGGCTCTTTAGAGCAGCTTGCGGTTAAGCCCACGAGAGGTTAGACAATTCTGGATTGGGTGTTGTGTAATGAACCAGATTTGATTAGGGAATTTAAGGTAAGGGAACTCTGAGGAAGTGGTGATCATAATATGATAAAATTTACCCTGCAATTTGAGAGGGAGAAGATAAAGTCAGGTGTATCAGTATTACAGTGGAGAGATACAATTTCCAGAGGAGCTGGCCAAAGTTGATTGGAAGGGGGCACTGTCAGGGATGATAACAGTACAGCAATGTGTGGACTTTTTGGGGACAATTTAGAAGGTGCAAGGTAGATACATCCCAAAGATTAAGAAGTATTTTAAAGGGAGGATGAGGCAACCATGATTGACAAGGGAAGTCAAAGACAGCATAAAAGCAAAAGAGAGGGCAAAAATTAGTTAGAAGAATGGGAAGCTTTTAAAAACCAGCAAAAGTCAACTAAAACAGCCACAAGGAGAGAAAAGATGTTGTATGAAGCTAAGCTTGCTACTAATATAAAGGAGAATACCAAAAGGTTTTTTTCAGATGTATAAAGAGTAAAAGAGAGGTGGGAGTAGATATCAGACTGCTGGAAAATGACACTGGAGAGGTAATAATGGGGGATGGGCGATCCTGACACATGTGGACCTTGGCTGCGCAACACAGCTCCCCTGTCGTCATCCTCACCATTCTCTCCAGTTTCTAAGTGGTTAAAAGGAACGCAGCAGCAATAGTAAGGTGAGATACGGAAGCTTACTTAACAATATGAAGGATTCTGGTAATCAGGGCAAATATTAGCCTAAATAGGGATTAGATAATATGCACAAAATTGAGAGAAAGGATTCATGGACCATTCACTGATGGCAAATAAAGGGATAGGTGTTAAAAGCTCAGGTATTTACTATCTACATTCGTCAATTTGATGAAGGGACCAATGCTTATGAATCACTCCATCCCATTTTTGCCATTAAAACAAGTTATAGCTTACCCAAATGTTTCTTTTTGAAAGTCATATAAAGAGTGAGATCTTGAGTTGTGAGGTTCACAGGAAATACTTGTTGGATGTGTAAGGTGAAGCTACGTTGATGTGAATATGGTGCAGTGAGGGGTACAGACTCTGCTACAGACAAATAGCATAAGGAACTGAAGGAGGAACAATTCACTAATGGGGATGGAGGAGGGCAGGTTGATGTCCTCAACAGAACAGTAAGGTGCAACGTGTGGAGATCACTGCTCCCACTAGATACAGGACTGCCAAAAGTTACTTGTTGGTTACCCAGGAGCAAAGGCCACAGCATTTTGAAATTTGAAAAGTAGAAGCTAAAATCATATATATGAGTATTACAGTGGAATAAAGGGAATTACAGAGGTATGAGAGAAGAGCTGGCCAGAATTGATTGGAAAAGAACACTGGCATGGATGACGGCAGAGCAGCAATGGCTGGAATTTCTGGAAGCATTTCGGAAGGCACTGGATATATACATTCCAAAGAGGAAGAAGTATTCTAAAGGAAAGATGACACAACCATGGCTAACAAGAGAAGTCAAAGCCAACATAAAAGCCAAAGAGAGGACAAAAAAATAGTGGGAAGTTAGAGATTGGGAAGCTTTTAAAATCCAACAGAAGGCAACAAAAAAAAAGTCATTAAGAAGGTAAAGATGGAATACAAAAGAAAGCTAGCCAATAATATTAAAGAGGATACTAAAAGTTTCTTCAGACACATAAAGTGTAAAAGAGAGGTGAGAGTGGATATTGAACCGCTGGAAAATTATGTTGGAGAAGTAGTAATGGGGACAAGTAAATAGCAAATGAACTAAGTATTTTGCATCTGTCTTCACTGTGGAAGACACTAGCAGGTTGGTGGAAGTTCCAGGTGTCAGGGGTCATGAGGTGTGTGAAGTTATCATTACTAGGGAGAAGGTTCATGGGAAGTTGAAAGGTCTGAAGGTAGATAAGTCACCTGGTGTACACGCTGGGGTTCTGAAACAGGTGGCTGAAGAGATTGTAGAGGCATTAATAATGATCTTTCAATAATCACTAGATTCTGGAAAGGTTCTGGAAGACTGGAAAATTGCAATGTCATTCGTCTCTTCAATAAAGGAGAGAAGCAGAAGAAAGGAAAGTATAGACCAGTTAGTTTGACCTCAGTGGTTGGGAAGACGTTGGAGTCGATTACTAAGGATGAGGTCTCAGGGTACTAGGAGGCACATGATAAAATAGGCCATTGTCAGCATTGTTTCTTTAAGGGAAAATCTTGCCTGACAAATCTATTGGAATTCTTTGAAGAAATAACAAGCAGGATAGACAAAGGAGAATCGGTTGCTGTTGTGTTCTTGGATTTTCAGATGGCCTTTGATAAGGTGCCACACATAGGCTGCTTAACAAGTTATGAGCTCATGGTACTAAGGAAAGATTCTAGCATGAATAAAGTAGTGACTGATTGGCAGGAGGCAAAGAGTGGGAATAAAAGGAGCCTTTTCTGGTTGATGCCGGTGACTAGTGGTGTTCCACAGGGGTCTGTGTTGAGACCAATTCTTTTTATGTTATATTCAATGATTTGGATGATGGAATTGATGGCTTTGTTGCAAATTAGAGGGGCAGGTAGTTAGTTTTGAGGAAGTAGAGAAGCTACAGAAAGACTTAGGTTATGAGAAAGGGCAAAGAAGCGGCAGGTGGAATACAATGTCGGGAAGTGTCTGGTCATGCACTTTGGTAAAAGAAATGGGAGAGTTGACTATTATCTAAATGGAGAGAAAATACAAAAAACTGAGGTGCAAAGTGACTTGGGAGTCCTTGTGCAGGATTTCCTTAAAGTTAATATGATGTTAGCATTCATTTCAAGAGGACTAGAATATAAAAGCAAGGATGTAATGTTGAAACTTTATAAAATACTGACGATGCCTCACATGGAGTATTGTGAGCAGTTTTAGGCCCCTTATCTTTGAAAGGATGTGCTGAAACTGGAGAGGGTTCAAAGGAGGTTCGTGAAAATTATTCCAGGATTGAATGGCTTGTCATATAGGGTGTTTGATGGCTCTGGGCTTGTATTCACTGGAATTCAGAAGAATGAGGGGTGACCTTAATGAGACCTATCAAATGGTGAAAGGCCTTGATAGAGTGGATGTGGTGAGGATGCTTCCTATCGTGGGAGAGTCTAAGACCGGAGGACACAGTCTCAGAATAGAGGGGCATCCATTTAGAACAGAGGTGAGGAGGAATTTCTTTAGCCAGAGAGTGGAGACTCTGTGGAGGCCAAGTCTTTTTTGTGTATTTAAGGCAGAGGTTGATAGATTCATGGATGGTCGGGGCATGTAGGGATACGGAAGGAAGGCAGGAGATTGGGGCTGAGAGGAAAAATGGATTGGCCATGATGAAATAGTGGAGCACCCTTGATGTGCCAAATGGCCTAATTCTACTCCTACATCTTATGGTCTTATGGTCTTTTGAACAGCTAGCTAGCAGTGGATGTTGCAGTGTCCCTTTAAATACCGTAAATTCCAGTGTATAATCTGAGAATTTGGCCCTAAATTTTGGTCCTAAAATTAGGGGGTCGGCTTATACAGAGGGTGCCAACTTTGGAAAAATGAAGACAAGGAAGACAGGTCGTATTTATTGGCTGTTTTGAGTCAAATTCGTTCCACTGTCGTCGCATGAATTCTTTGAATGATTTGTTTAAACTCACATCTAGTGGCTGGAGCACGGAGATCAAACCACCGGGGATGACTGCAATGTCTGTATTTTCAGCTTTCAATGCTGCTTTTGTCTCACCTAACAGTGTGTTTTGAAGACGTCCCAGACAAGTAGCGACTTTTCTTTCCTGAAACCTTCGGGACGTTGATGCCACACCTCTTTAACCCACCTCAAGCAATCAGCTTCATCCATCCAGCAGCGTTCTTGAACGTAAACAACAACACCCTGCGGAATTTTTCTGAGCAATCTTTGTTTTTTGTCTCAATACAAGATCACGTCTATTCATCAATCGGGTGCACCAACTTCACGTAGCTTTGAAATTTTCGCTAACTTCACGGTGTCTTTCGGCCCATTTCAATGCTTGAACTCGAATCATTTTTCTGGTAACAATGTATGCAGATGATCGCTGGTGATTCACCCGCTCTAAAACTTTTTCTCCCAGTTCTGGCCACTGGCATGTTTTCCCACAGTTTGCACATTTCATCTCCGGCATTTTCCTCAGCGTGTCCTCTGCCTTTCTCCACTCTCTCACTCTCTCTCGTTTACACTAAATTTCTTAGCAGCTGCAGAATTATTTGTTCCCTTAGCAAAATTAACAACCTTCAGCTTGAAGCCAGAATCATATCGCATGCGTTTTAATCTTTTGTACATGGCGGTCGCAAACTCAATACTGAGTAGACGTACTGATCCTGCCACCCCGTGTTATGTTTTAACGAGATTACGATGGGCGCTAAATGGTTTCACGGGGGTTACAATTCTGAGGATTCTTTACCATTGGAAACCTAATCCAAAATTTCCCTCCCTGATTTATTTATTAAGAATTCGCTTATAATGCTCTACAATGTGTAGGCCTGTTTTCTTAGCAGGTACTGGTTCACAAAGTTTCCCGGTTCTGAATCCGGCAAAGCTGAGTACCGGCATGTGAGATCATGTGATCTTTACTGGTTAAATCAAAAACCTCTACAAAAGGGGTCAGCTTATACAAAAGTAACATGAAAAAGTCACTTTTTTAACCTTGAAAAAACTCCGGGTCGGCTTATATGCTGGAATATATGGTAGTTGTAAGTATGAATGCATGTACAGTATAGTACGTGCAACAAACTAGGGCAATGTGTTTCTAGTTGTACTGTGACTGATCCACAAAGGTGGGATGTCGCATTTGAGCTCCATTTTGTGTCAGCCAGGAAGGAAATGCAAGGTGGGCATCTGCGATGCCATTAGATGTGAAAAGCTTCAGTCACACAAATTTCCCAAAGGACACAGTTTCATCATAACCAATCCAAATGTGATCTAACCTAGGCTGAATTGTTTTTCTGTATAATTGGAATGCAAATTGTCATCTAATTGATCCAATTTCATGGTTTAATTGTCTTGTATCCACAATGCAGAAATCAGGAGGAAAACAGGTTGAGAGAACTGAAAGGAATATTCAATAGGTTTCAATAGGTACATATAATGTCAGAGAAATGTAAACAATATACAGCCTGAAATTCTTTTTCTTTGCAAACATCCACAAAAACAGAGGAGTGCTCCAAAGAATGAATGACAGTCAAACGTTAGAACCTCAAAGCCCCCCCCCAGCTCCCCCCTCCTGCGCACAAGCAGAAGCAAAGCAACAACCCTCCCTCCCACCAGCAAAATAGCATCGGCACCCCCTGGTAAGCACTCAAGTGTGCAGCAAAGCATCAATAAGATACAGACTTTCAGTACCCCAAAGACTACTCGTTCACCCAGTAATTCAACATACCACAGGTTCTCTCTCTCTCTCCCTCCCTAATAAGGGAGAAAGAGGTGTCTCCGTTTCACAGCGCGAGGGGAGACATAACAAACAACTCACTGATTTATGATGTTAAAAGTCTGTTGCGTCACTTTTTCCGACTCTGCGCCCAGAGAGTCGGCTCCAGAAAGGCACAGCTCTCCGGACACACAACCCCCAGCAGTGAACCCGCTGCTCCAATGTTCCATATTCTCCCCCGACGCTTCAGTCAGGGGCACCGGCCTAGAATCAGCACGTCTCCAGAGCCTACGAAAATCCGGAACCCTGAAGGCGCACTGATCTTCCAGGCCGCCTCCTTGTGATATTAAAAAACAGCCGGTTGTCAGGCCCTGAGAGCGGGTCCATTTCCACAAAGAACCGAAGTCAGAGTGTAACTCCAGGTCAGGGTCTTCAAACGAACCTTGAAAAGGAAAAAAAGAGATCTCAAAAATAGAAATATAGCTGTTTCCGAAGATGCAAGCAAAGGAGTCACCGTTTAGTGCCATCTTGACTTCGCCCTGCCTCCAGAAGTCAAAAATATTGATAGATAACATGAATTGGGAAACATCAAATACAGACATCCAGTAAGATGACAGCATGCTCATATGCAGCAGCCTCTCTGGGTCCAAATAAAGGTCCATTTGTTCATCCATTACGTCTTCTTTATGATTTCAAGACTCTGCTGGATATTAAGACCATTAAGTACGGCAGGTCTACCCCGTCAGTGAGTTGCTGGATCGTTGCACATCATGTTACAGCCTGCTTCAGTAACTTAGGCACCACATGATCCAACAAATATTGAAATAATTGGCTTGGGGATTTCTCTTGTAAACACATGACTCTGTTGGACATTGATAATGGAGTTTACTGTAAGTCTATTTCACTAGCTCATTGGTGAGACTGCTGGCGGGGGAGCTGCGTTGCCCTGGTTCTTACACAGACCAGGCCTTCGTCAGAATCAGAATCAGAATCAGACTTTAATCGCCAAGTACCTATGCACATACAAGGAATTTACTTCCGGCAGATGTTGTCTCTCTGCTCATAACAATAAAAATGATAAATATGAATGAAAATATAGATTATACATACAGGTAGTGCAATCCAAGTAATAGTTAGCTGACAGTTAACCGGCAGTTAACTGTTCAGCAAAGACTATTATTCATGCCTCAGAATCGCCAGGGAAGAAGTCGCTAGAGATGGCTGACTGCTGCTGGGTTCTGGGCTGGTGCCTCCCTTCAGTGCTGCTCTCCAGTGTTTGCTTGGTGGAAGGCAAGCTGGACTGCCCTCATCTGTGGCTACACTTATGCAAACTGAGGAACTGCTGTGGGCTTGTTGTTGCAGAACAATGTTTCCAGGACCATATCCATGCACCATCAATCTACAGGCCATGACACTCAGAAACGTGCGTTATATTGTTACTAATTTTTTGTAATTGTGTGTTTTTCTGCTATCATAATTATATGTGGTGTGTGTGACTGTTGGTACTGTGTATTGCACCTTGGACCTGGAGAAACATTGTTTCATTTGACTGTATACATGTGTATGGTTGAATGGCAATTAAACTTGAACTTTAGCTTGAGAGATAGAGTATAACAGGAAAATAAAATTCTATCCATCTATTTAAAGAAATTAATAAGAAGCTATTCTCGTACAAGTAATACAGCAGTTTATATCCAGGCGTCATAAGCAATATAAAGCCAAGTGAAATATTACCTTTATCATAAACACAACAGAATCTGCAGGTGTGGAAATCCAAAGTAATTCACAAAAAATGCTGGAGGAACTCAGCAGGTCAGGCAACATCTATGGAAATGAACGAGTAGTCGCCGTTTCAGGCTGAGACCCTTCTCCAGGACTGGAAAGGAAGGGGAAAGATGCCAGAATAAGAAGATGGGGGGACGAGAAGGAAGAAAAGCTAGAAGGTGGCAGGTGAAGCCAGGTGTGTGGGGGAGGGGATAAAGTAAGAAGCTGGGAGGTGATAGGTGGAAAAGGCAAAGGGCTCGAGAAGAAGGAATCTTATAGGAGAGGAGAGTGGAACCTCATAATACAAAAAGTAGAATTTTCTGGTGACAGCCATTTCAATTCCCATCTCCATTCCCATTCTGACATACCAGTCCATGGCCTCCTCTTCTGCCACAATGAGGCCACTTTGTGGTTAGAGGAGCAACACCTCATCTCGATCTGGGTAGTCTCCAACCTGATGGCATGAACATCAATTTCTGAACTTCTGGTAATTTTTCTCCTCCCCCTTCCTTCTACTTCATTTCCCCACTTTGACATCTTACCTCTTCTCCTCACCTATCTACACTTCCCCCTGGTTCCCCTCTTTCTCCCCTTTCTCCAATAATCAACTCTCCCCTCCTGTCAGATTCCTTTTTTTCCAGCCCTTTGCCTTTTCCACTTATCACCTCTCAGCTTCTTACTTCATACCTTCTCCCTCACCCACCTGGTTTTACCTATCACTTTGCAGTTTGTCTTCCTTCCCCTCCTCCCACCTTCTGGCATCTTCCCCCTTTCTTTCCAGTTCTGATCGAGGGTCTTAGCTGAAACATTGACTGTTTATTCATTTCCATGGGCATTACCTTTATTGCAAGGACTATATAGTTCAAACCTGATGGCAACAGTACAGAGGGTTGGTGAGCCTATACCGGATACTGTGTATAACTTTAGTTTTCTTATTTTTTGGAAGGATATACTTACCTTGAAGCAGTTACCTGCACCCAAGTAATGTCAAGGTAGTCACATTACAAGCAATTTGCCTTGATGAACCGGTCAGAGAAATGCTATGCCTTATGGGCTGATTCCAGCTATTAGCTGTTGATTGAACATCAATTTGGAAACTAAATTACACATCTGCAAATGTAGCTCAACAAGGGAGACCAGGAGATGGAGAATATCATCATGAGACCAATCTGGTGAATGTAATCCTGCTCCAGGAGCTGAATATATTCAAAAGAAATCAAATATGAAATGGAAAAGCTAATTTGAAATGAATTAATAAAGTATTGTTGAAAATGCTATGTTAACACAACATAATTAAATCTTCATTTTGTATTAAAATGTTGTTGTTAAAACAGCATGTATCCCGATAAATTGGGACAGGAGGAGCAAAAAGTAGTCCTTCTGTGGCTAAAGATATGTCAGAAAATCAGACCCTAGTACATCCCAATGTTGGATGGATGTTACTCTGCCACCTATTTAGTGTCAACAACTACCTCAAACAATTACTATAAACTAGACCTGCCACTACAGGCTCTTGTGACTTTATGAATGCCTTCTTGAAGTTGAAATACAATAAATTTCTTCATTTCCATCTATCATCCTGATCAAGACTTCCTCAAAAAATTCTAATAAATTTGTGAGACACTATTTTCTCCTTCATAAAACTATGTGGACTCTCTGTATGTTTATAATTTTCCTAGTGATGTTATTTTTATTTCCTTAATAATTGATTTTAATATTATTTGAATGCATATTAGACTAATCAGTCTGCAGTTAATCATTTATGCCTTCCCAGTTTTCATCTAGGTGGTCACATTTGTAGCTTTTCAATCCCCTGGCATTTCTCCCAAATGTTATTAATTTTGTGTACCTATATTTCTCTATCTCAGTATTCAATTATTTTTACATTCCAAGTTTATGCCATCTGAGACGGGGGGGGGGGGGGGCATATCACTTTTTAGCCCATGAACTTGCCAAACACTAATTTGTTAGTAATGATGACAGTCAGGCCTGCACAGGCAAACACCTTCCAGGATCCACTCAGCGAAAGGGAGTCACCCACCTCTCGTTTCCAACTCATCACCTGCAGCCTATTTAAACCCAGCTCTCATCCACAGTCCCTGTCTAGCCTTCAGTCACCTTGTTGCCTTGTCGTGTAGAGTATCTGTTCTCTCTTATTTTGTGGCTCTTCGTAGCTTGTTATTTTTGCAGCCTATTATTAAATTTATTGCTCACTACTGAATTGTCTCTGCTGCTTGCTTTTGAGTCAAGCCTCCTCTACATTTCCAGGCAATCAGCATTGAATTCCTCTCTAGCCTTATTCACTGTTAATCAAATGTTTGTAGTATCTTCAACCATAATGACTAATGCAGAATATCTGTATAAATCCTCTGATACTTGTTCCCTATAACTGTTTCCCCAGTCTCATGCCATGATGACAATAAAGCATGCATCGGGCTGTTGTTAATTGACTACAGTTTGGCATTCAACATAACCATCCTCTCCGAACTTATAACCAAGCTCCAAGACCTGGGCCTCTGTACCTCTGCAACTGATTCCTCAGCCTCCTCTTTGGGATACTCCAGATCGGTATCAACATCTCCTCCTCACTGACCAGCAACAGAGATACATCTCAGACCATCATGCTTCACCGTTTGCTCTATTCACGTTGCACCAATGACTGTGTGGCTAAGGACAGCTTCAATACCATCTACAGATTCACTGACAGCTCCACAAGCTGTGATGATTCAGGATACTGGAGTGAAATAAAACACAGGTTGGCTGGTACAGCAATAGTAATCTCACATTCAATGCCAATTAAACCAAGGAACTAATCATCGACTTCAGGAAGGGAACATTGGGTGACCACATGTCAGTTGTCATTGGTTCTTCAGAAGTAGTGAGAGTTAGCAGCTTCAAATTCCAGTGTGCTAACATTTCAGGTGATCTCATCATTATATTCTCTTGAATTTATTATCCATCACTGTATGTTTAAGGCTCATAACTACTAGAAACAATCCTGTTGATAACTATATTCTGTGTTGCTCTAACATTAAGGAATCCTCCACCTACTTTTGGAGCAGTTTGTTGGAAGGATATGGAAAGTTTCTCTCAGACTCTGGACCTTTCTGTAAGTGGTCATTCCCACTGTGTTTCTGGGTCAGCCTCCTCTTCATCATTATTTTCCCCAAAGTGCTCAATTCTTAGCAACCCCAGATCTCTTTGTTGTTACAGTGATAGGCCCTTAAAATAAGTATAGAATCACCAAGCTGCCCTCATCCAATCCCAGAACACCTCACTTCAAATAGAGTAAAAGGGCAGCACAATGGTAACGTAATGCTTCACAATGCCAATGATCGGGATTCAATTTCTACCACTGTCTGTACGTTAGTTCGTACCTGCTCCTCGTGACCATGTGGGTTTTCTCCAGGTGCTCCAGTTACCTCCCATATTCCAAAGAGAGACAGGTTAGTAACTTGTTGGCATGCTGTGTTGGTGTCGGAAGCACAGCGACTCTTGCCGGCTGCCCCCAGCACATCCTCGGACTGTTGTCGGCCCAAGCAATTAAGGAGCTAAATGGTTCATTAGCCTTCATTAAGAAAGGATCTGAATAGATAAATACTGTCTTGCTACAATTATACAAAGCACAATAAACACCTCACCTGAAACATTATGTGCAGTTTGGGTCACCTTGCCTAAGAAAGGATATATAGTCTGCTGGTGGAATTCAGTTAGTCAAGCAGCACCTGTGGAGAAAGAAGAATTGTTGAAGTTTTGGGTATTGAATGTTTTGGGGTTGATGCTGCTCAGCCTGCTGAGTTCCTCTGGCAGAGTATTCGTTGCTCCAGATTCCAGCATCTGCAGTTATTTGTGTCTCCAAGAAAGGATGCACTTGCCAAGCAGGGAGTACAGTGAAGGTTCAGTAGACTGATTCCTGACATGACAGTGACTGTTGTATGAATAGAGTTGAGGTTGACTCGGGTGTTTGGAAGAATGATAGAGAATTTTGCTGAAATTTACAAAATTCTGACTCCCCTCATCCAGGAGAAATATTCTGACAGAACATTTCTCCTGCATAAGGGGAACTTATAAGAGGTTCACAGAATGACGTAACAAGACAAGATCTTTTGAAATGAGACAGAGAGAAACCAAGTTGTTAAATATTTTAAGAAAGATATAGATATATTTTTAGACATAAAAGGAGTCAAGGAGTATAAGGAAACAGTACTGTGAGATAGAAAATCAGCCATGATCATGTTGAATGATTTGGGTTTGAAGGGCTGGGTGGGCTACATCCTGATTTTCCTTCCTCCCTTTCCATGTAAAACTCAAGGTGTGGTCTAACTGGAGTCTGGCAGAAGCCTGCTGCTCTCATATTCTTTCCTAGGCCAATAAAGAAAAGCATTCCATGAACCTAACTAGCCAACTCTTTGACCTCCCTGTTCTCCTACTCCACTGAATATCCTCCCATTGTCACATACCCCTTTGCCGAGTTGCTCCATCCAGTGGTTGTGGTGGAGGTGGATACAATGGAGGCAATAGATACAATAGTCTCATAGATAGGCTCACGAATATGCAGGAAATGGAGAAATATGCAGAATATGTAGGCAAGAAGCATTAGCTTAACTCGGTGTCATAAATTTAGTTAGGTTAACAAAACATTGTAGGCTGAGGGGTCTGTTCCTGTACTGTAGTGCTCTGGGGTTAGCACAGATGGGTTTCTGATGCTTGGCATGGACTCGGTGAGCCAAAGGGCTTGTTTCTGTGCTGTATCTTTCTGCCATCATTACTGAGAGTGCACAAAGAAGTACTGAGCTCTGTGCAATCCCAGTAGTGACAGTCTCTCATTCTTCAAATCACCCGTCAATCCCTCCTGTGCCTCCTGTCACTAAACCATTTCTGGATCCAATTTGTCACTGCGCTCTGGGCTTTTACTTTTCGACTGCATTACAATGCAGAATTTTCAGAAGTGCGAAGTGTGCATAGATTACCCAATCATATTTAATAATCAATGTTAAATAAAGTTCCATTATGTAACACATAAATTACCTTGCTTTGAGGTAGCTTTTGGAGTTCAAATGCTTTTGGCACAGAATGATAAATGTCTGTTAATCTCAGAGTCAGAGTGAGCCATGGTTTATTTCACAAATGAGCAGATTTATCATTTCTTCCTTCTTACAATGACTTTTTTAATCTGAGGTCATGAAACGAAGGCAACATTTTAAAAGTCATGAACATTATTCTGACAGTTCATGTGGTGGAGTAATGAAAACAGTTCTTCACAAGTCTCAAATGAATTGACAAGAACCATTTTGCTTTAGGTTAGACCTTTCATCCTGTGACATAAGGGTGAACATTGCCATTGCTAGGCAGAGGTCAAAGATTCAAAGTACTGCATACAGTATAAAATCATGAGATTTGTCTTCCCGCAGGCAGCCACAAAACAAAGAAACACCATGGAACCTGTTCAAAGAAAACGTCAAACACCCAACATGTGAAAAAAAAGAACAAATCACGCAAATGGTAAGAAATGAGTGAAAAACACACATAATATAAAACATCAAACTGCAGGCCGCAGAGCCAGTCCACGTCAAAACTCCCTGATCAAATCGTGCAAATTAGCAATAAAAGAACTAACCAGAAACACATGTAACATGAACCGCAGAGTCATCTAAAATGAGTCCACAGTCACGAGTGGTGCCGATCAAACTTTGTCCAAGACCTAAGACTCCTGCACCTTCATCCGGCAGCAGCAAGTGAGAGGCAGAGGGAGACCGATCAAACGCTTGCTGACGCTGCTGAATACCACTCGTCTTCCACTCTCATCCTTGTTGATTTCGATCGTGCTCGACACTTACACCAGCGAGGAGTGATGAAGCCAGTCACGGGTTCACGCTTTGCCATCAGGCCACACACTCCATTCTCAACCTCATCAAAATCCCCTGGATACAGCAAATGTACCAAATCACTCAATTGGCCCAAAAACATTGCAAAAATGTAAATTGCAGGCTCCAATCGCACACAGTTTAATGGTAGAAGCATATTTAAAAGCAGAAGTAGTTTTGTGAGCTGTCTGCAGGATGTCGCCATTGCTCATGTTCGTCGCTGGTGGCATTTTGTCAGGAATCATTGTCGGGGGAGGGAAAAAAATTAAAGAATTCTTCAGTTTTAGAGGAACTGCTAGTGAACTGCAGGAGTCAATAGAACACTCTTGTCAGATCTTGCTTGATGTAAAGAGAGATATTCACTTAGATTGACTTGAGAGCTCACAGGAAAAGAAAACTGGATGGTAAACGTGTGATGCACCATCAATAACTCCAAAAGACTGGAAGTAGAGTAAATACTGAAAGGCTTTTATTAGCAGTAAAATGGAGCACATCCATGCTGGATGACTGCCCTGGACTGTGGGGGGAGCAGTGACACAATCACCTTTATCCAGGGGTCTGTGGGAGGAGCCACAGGAGCAGTCAGCAGAGGGGCGTGTCCAGACAGGTATACATGGTTTACCACAACGTGCAAAACACACAGAATGCTGGAGGAACTCAACAGGCCAGGCAGCATCTATGGAAAAAAGTACAGTCAATGTTTTGGGCCAAAACATCAACTATACTATTTTCCATAGATGCTGCCTGGCCTGCTGAGTTCCTCCAGCATTTTGTGTGTGTTGCTCGGATTTCCAGCATCTGCAGGTTTTCTCTTGTGTGTGGATGGTAAACAAGCTCATCTTGATTCATCTCGAAGAAGCAATGCAGCTTTATAGTATTTCATCAATGGTCAAATGAATAAAGTTACTGTAGGTGGGGCTTGGTCAGAGGTCTCAAGTTCAATTCCAGTCCTTTGTTCAGCTGATGTTAATGACCACTAGGACAAAACTTGTAGCCCCAAATTCTCTATGTTAAGGAAAGGGATTTCTGTTGATCAGTAACTGATAGCTCCTGTCGGAGTCCATGTAAGTAGAGTTCCTATTTCTTATTTCCTTATGTTCGATCAAATCTCTCTGGTTCCTAGAGCATTTTCATAAATTTCTTTACCTATTCTTTCTCATGCATCTGTCAACTCCACCAGCTCTCCTACCGGCCATCTACACTCGAAGCAACTCGTAGTAGTTAATTCCCTTATCAACCTGCACGCCTTTGGGATATGAGGGGAAACTGGAGTCCCCACGGGAAGCCCACACAGTCATTGGAAGAAAACATGCACACTCCACGCAGACAGCACCAGAAGGTCTGGATCAAACCCAGGATACTGGAGCTATACAGCAGCAGAACTAACCTCACACCACTCTGCCACCTTGTTACATGGGCGTGTACCATCTGCCTAAAATGTTGTGCTTTATTTTTATTTAGTATCAGACCCTCCCAGCCCAACGAGCCCCACACCGCCCAATTAACATCCATGTGACCAATTAACGACTTTGGAACGTGCGAGGAGACCAGAGCAACTGGAGGAAACCCTTGCAGTCGCAGGCAGAACGTCAGAATTGAGCCCGCTACATCACCATGCCACATTATGTAGCAGGTATATAAGAGAATGGGAAACACCTGGAGTATTATGTACAATTTTAGTCATGCTGTTATACTGTGGGTAAGAAAGTATTCAACTACAGAGTGCAGAAAGCATTTACTAGGATGTTGCCTGGACTTGGGCATCTGAGTTATGAAGAGAAGTTGCATAAGCTAGGACTTTATTCCCTGGAATGTAGGAGATTAAGGGGTGACCTGACACAGATTTTAAATCATGAGGAACATCGACAGGGTGAAAGCACAGCCCTTTTCCCAGTGAGGGGATGCAGCTCAAGTTTAAGATCTGAGCCGAGAGACTTAAAAGGGACAACAGGGACAATGTCTTCATGCAAGCAGTAGTGTGTGTATGGAATGAGCTGCCAGAAATCATGGTCAAGGCAGGCACGTTAGTAATATAGAAACAATCTAAGTAAGTACGTGGATGGAGGCAATAAAAAGAAAGTTCACTGGGTTGATGACTGAGATAAGGGAGCTGAGGTATGATCATAGATCAATCAGATTGTGCCCCAAAATCTTTTGTTTAAAGAAATGAAAAGTAGCTGTACTGAAACATATGAAACTCTGAGAGAAACAGTGTGGTTGTTTCTTCTAATCAGAGTATCTAAATATAGGGGCCTTAATTTCAGAATAAAGAGATGACACTCAAGACCATTATGCAGGTGAGGCAGCAATAATCTTTGCACTCCAGGAAGTGGATGATTATGCTGTGGTTGGACGCTAAAGGAAGGCTCTAAAACCAGTTCTTCTCTGAAGCTTCCAACAATCCAAGACTAATTCTTAACCCCAGCGGCAGCCTTCTCCCTTTCAAACATCACACCCAGCATTGAAGATTCACATTGATAATGAGTAGGTAGAAAGAAATGGCTCTTGTTGTCTGTCCTGGCAGCCAACTCTCCCAGAGAGCAAATACAAGATAGGGTCCATTGTTCCAGCTTTTATCCAGCGCAATATGCACGTAAGAGGCGCATGGGAATGCATGCATGCAGGGAGTGTGTATGCACACATGTACTCACATGCAAGGTGATGGCAGCATATATGTGCATGCAGTTGTTTACATGGATGTATGGTGGATACATATATACAGTCATACATGCAGTGAATGTGTACATAAATAATGCAAGCGTGAGCATGTGTGTACATCCTGTGTTGTATAATTATGTATAGTGAATGAGCCTGTATGTTTGTGCAGGCTTTATGTGCATGCATAGTCTTAAAAGTGTGTGTGTGTGTATACATGTGAATAAGTAGGTAATAGGCATTGGATATGTTGTTGTGTATATGTACATGTGTGTGCATGTACATGCAGTATGTTTGCACACATGAATGTTCAGGAGATGTGAGTGAAGTGTGCCAGGAGGGCTTGTGGAACTGTTGGTTTTCTACTCACACTGGGTTTCTGTGTGTGCGCCTGATGGAATACAGAAATGCCAACTCCCGTCTGCCTGATCCCCAGCGGGGGTTAAAGACTGAGCATCGAGATGAGATGCTGTAGCAACAATTCCCAGAAATGACAGTTCTCAGAAATTTCTGCCTTCATTAACTTCTAATTATGCATTGCTCGCGTATACTTCACGATACATCAATGCAGCTTGTGTTGTGAAAACAATGCTTGTGTGTAATGGTGTGGGGAGGGAAGTTACACGAGGCTGCTCGGGGGTGAGTGACCTGGTCTCAGTCCTCCCTGATGAAGGCAACAGGGTTGGAATAGAGTTAGCAGCAATGGCCTTTAATTGAGAAGTGGGTGGAAACCGTGTCATTTCTGCACTCACTAATTCATCCACAGTGACTTTAATATTCATTTGCCATGCTGTTGACTTTTGACTGTCAACACCTTTCCACTGAATATGTTGTTTTGTTACATTGAGGAACTAGCACTTGCTATGACCTAATGTAAAACAATCTACAACTCAAGCAAAATGTAATTTAGAACATTATTTTATTTGAGTGCCTTATGTATTATCCATTACTTATTAAAAGTGTCATCAGTGCATCTTCCTTTTCTTCCCTCAATGGATAGGTCTGTTGATGGCCCAGCCTGCATTTATTGCCCACACAACTTTGACATTGAGAAGCTTGTGATGGGCTGTAATCCCGAACTGT
The DNA here is from genome assembly GCF_048418815.1 of Hemitrygon akajei. Lineage (NCBI taxonomy): Eukaryota > Metazoa > Chordata > Chondrichthyes > Myliobatiformes > Dasyatidae > Hemitrygon > Hemitrygon akajei. Next base: position 7,490,395 of record NC_133141.1, on the reverse strand, counting down.
TGCAGTGTTTATGGCTAAGAGACGGATACACAGGTAAATCAGGCAACAGATGTTGGGGCTTGGGAAATGCCTACCGATAAAGCCTAACAATGCAGTAGATGACGCAGCTTCGAAGTTCAAATTCTATTTGTTATCGGAGTCTGCATACTATACGCACCCTTAAGATTTGTATCCTTACAGGAAGCCACAAAGCAAAGAAGCCCAATAGAAACCTTTGAAAAAAGACCGTCAAACACCCAATGTGCAGAGAAAGAAACAAGTCATGCAAACAATAAATGTAAGCAAATAGCATTCAGAACTGAGTTCACAGGCATGATCTGATAGTTGCAGGTCACAGCCTCTGTTCAGTACAGAGATGAATAAACCTTGCAGAGTAGCAATCTGAACGGGCTCATCCCTTGCCTCCAGCCCTAACATCTTGACCTTTTCAACCTGGCTCAGTGCTTAAGTCATCCAAACCTTGGGTCGTTCCTCACTCTCAAACCTGGGACCTTCTGCGTCGACATGCTTTCAGGCCTGGGCCCCACCACCTCAATTTGACCCATACCTGCCTTTCCAATGCTGTCGTAGGAGGTACAATTCGTAAACTTGATGACAACACAAATATTGTTGGTGATATTGATGGTGAGGAGGATAGTCTTAGGTTACAAAACAATATTGATCAGCTGGTAACTTCAATGGAACCACGGTAGATGGAATTTCATTGTGACAAGTGTGAGTGATGCATTTTGTGGGGGTCAAATAAGAGTAAAATATACACCCCAACAAGCAATGAGAAACAAAGGGACTACTGTGTACATTCAAAGATCCCTGAAGGAAGGAGCATACTTAGATTGGGTGATGAAGATCACATGCAGGGTTCATTAGCCAGGGCATAGAATATAAGAGCAGGGAAAATTTGATAAAAACTTCATAAACCATAATTTAGACAACAGCTAAAAAATTGTGAGTGGTCCAGGTTACCACACTACAGGATGGAGGTGATTGAACTGAGGAATGTGCAGAGAAGATTCACAAGAATTTTGCCTGGATGGAGTTTTTCACAGTCAGGATAGGTTGGACTTAGAGTCATACAGCGTAGAAACAGGCCATTCGACCTAACTGGCCCATGCTGACCAACCTGACCAGACAGGTTGATATACAAGTTATGAAAGCCATAAATAGGGTAGATAGTGAGAGACATTTCCCCACCTAAAACCAGAAGACAAAGATTTAGGTTGAGGAACATGAAGTTTAGAAGGGATTTGAGGGAAGAGTTGTTTTCACACAGAGGGTGGTTGCAGTTTGAGAGGGATGTGGAGGTAGGCTGTCCCACAACATTTCAGAGGCATTGGGATGAGCACTGGAAAAGACCAATTGCCTGTAAATGGGATTAGTATCAAAAGCTACTTGAGGACCAGAAAAAATAAGGTGGACCAAAGGACTTTATGGCATGATGAGCATGCAGCCCTACTGCAGAAGTGAACTCATCTAGTTAAGACACAAGGGCCTTGTGTACTCTGGAGTAAAAATAAACTGCTCAGTGGATTGAGTAGCATCCATGGAGGCAAATGGGTGGTCAACAGGTTGGGTTGTGGCCGTGTTTCAGGAAGAGAAATTACAGCAGGGGTTCCCAACATTTTTATCCTAAGGACTCCTACCATAAACCGAGGGGTCTGTGAACCACAGGTTGGGAGCCCTTGAAGGTAGCCAGAAAAAGATGTGAGAGGATGGATGGGACAGGTGTTGATAGGTGATGGGTGGAACCAGGTGGGAGAGAGGGAGGCAGAGGATGAGTTTTGAGACAGAGTCTGGTGCGTGATTGGTGGAATCTAATTTTAAAAAAGTAAATGGGCACATAAAGCCAGGTCAGGGGAATGGAGGGGCCAAGTAAAGACAGAGCCACACATACAAACTCAGAAAATCTGGAGGGGGACAAACAGTCAATGCTTTTGGCTGACACCCTTCATCGGGCCTGGAACATTTGGTTTCACCGATCACTTGTCAGCTTGTACTCCTGCCCCTCCTCCCACCTTCTTGCTCTGGCTTCTGACCCCTTCCTTTCCAGTCATGATGATGGGTCTTGGCCTGAAATGTCAATTGTTAATTCACCTCCAGTAGTCTGTGTATGCAGAGTAATGTTGTTTGTTTCGCTATATTCATGTAAGGTTGAATAATAATTAAACTTGAAACTTGTTGCTCAAGATTTCCAGTATTGTATCTTTAGGAAGAGATGGAGGTTGGAAAGGATGATGGAGTCAGATAAAGGAGGATGGTCGGATAGGAAAGTGGATAGGAAAGGCGGGTAATGGACAGATGAAAGGGTAATTGATGGGTGTGGTGGAGAGATGGTAACCGTTAGGAGTGGGAGAAAAACAGGGGAATCAATTATCTGAAAAGGGGGAATTCAGTGTTTATACCATTGAGTTGTATGCTACCCAAGTGAATATGAGATGGTGTTCTGTTTGCCTTTGGTCTTACCCTGGAGAGAGAGAAAATATGTCGCTATAATTGTCATACTGTGTGCTGACAGACAACTGAACCCAGGAGCAGAAGAGTGACAGACTCCCATGTTGAGAGGGAAACAAGAGTTAATTCATCAGAACTTCAACTGAACTTCGGTGCTTTGACCGAGCGACACCGTGAGACAAATCATTCTCGAAACACACACACGGACCCCGTGATCAGCGTGAATCGGGAGTCTGCTTTAAATAATCACTGTACGGAAAATCAGTGCCAGTCAAAATAAACAGAAAGCACAAGGGCTTAATGACTCTAGATAAGACAGCAATGAACAAATACAGGTGTACAGCCCTGCAGGTCTCATAAGAGAAATGTTTTTGGACCTCTCCCTCGATATTGCAAAAACAAAGGAGCTGGTTGTGGATTACAGGAGGAATGGAGACAGGCTAACCCCTATTGACATCAATGGAACTGTGGTTGAGAGGGTGAACAGCTTCAAGTTCCTTGGCATTCACATCACCGAGGATCTTACGTGATCTGTACATACCGGCAGTGTGGTGAAAAAGGCACAACAGCACCTCTTTCACCTCAGACAGTTGAGGAGGTTTGGTATGGGCCCCCAAACCCTAAGGACTTTCTACAGGGGCACAATTGAGGGCATCCTGACTGGCTGCATCACTGCTTGGTAGGGGAAATGTACTACCCTCCATTGCAAGACTCTGGAGAGAGTGGTGTGGACAGCCCAGCGCATCTGCGGATGTGAATTTTCCTCTATTCAGGATACTTACAGTAGCAGGTGCATAAAAAGGGCCCAGAGGATCATCAGGGTCTCCAAACACTCCAACCACAAACTGTTTCAGCTGGCCAATGGTACCTAAGCATTAAGGCCTGGGCCAATAGGCTCCGGGGCAGCTTCTTTCATCAGGGCATCAGATTTATCAAAACACATTGATCTGACAGCATATCTGACTGTACATTGTATCTGACTGTACTTACATGCATATAAAACAATTATGTATACAATCAGAGTTTGGGCAATATCTTCCCACATTCCCCTTCCTTATTGCTTGTACATAGCGATGGTGACACAACACAAAGATTTTTACTCCCTTGGATGTAAGAAATAAAATGAATCAATCATAAATCAATCTATCATAAATCAATCAATCATAATATCGCAAAGAGGGTGGATGTGGCCAGGTTTGTCTCAGGGAGAAGTTATAAATGTTACTTCCTATTTCTCAGAAAGGTATTCATCTTGCAGTATTGACTCAGTTTCTTTTATCACGGATGCGGAGTGTTTGCTGCACATTTTTATCTTTTAATTTCACATTTCCTGCATCTGTAGATTTTTGATCTTTCAGTTGCTGAATTGATTTAATTAAACACAGGTTGACTTTGATATATTTGAGAGAACTGCATAGCAACGTGAAGGCAGGGAACTACCCAGAGAAATGCCACAGCGAGTATGGACTGACTGTCAGCTCATTAGATGTGGCCAGGCTGCAGCGACGCAGAATGAGAACAGGCACGTCCGAATTCAAATCCTTGGATTTGACCATAAAGGAGATTGTGACTCGAAAAGGAACTGGAGGAGGAAAGAATTGTTTGAACTCTGCAAGTCATTAGAGAGAAAGTCAATGTGAACGCAGAAGTGCAAAAATGGACAGCTGTAGAAAGCAATAAATGTTCTCACTGATGTCGTGATATTCAATAGCATACCTATTGCAATGTAAAGTAAATTATTGTCAAAGTACCAATACGTCACCATATACAATCCTGAGATTTGTTTTCTTGCAGGCGTTCAGAGTAAATCTAATAAACGTAACAGAATCAATGAAAGACCACACCAACAAAGCGAACAGCCAGGGTGACAACAAATTGCAAAAGACAACAAATTGAGCAAATAAAAAAAGAAAACAAAAAAGAAATATTAATAATAATAATTAAAAATAAACAATAAATATTCAGAACATGAGATGAAGATTCCTTGCGCCCATAGGTTGTGGGCACAGTCCAGTGATGGGGTGAGTGAAGTTAGACCAGTAGACCATAAAACATAGCAGCGGAATTAGGCCATTTGGCCCATCGGGTCTTCTCCACCACTCAGTCATGGCTGATCCTTTTTGCCTGCTCAGCCTCACTCTTTGGCCTTCACCCTGTAACCTTTGATGTCATGGCCAATCAAGAACCTATCAATGTCTGACTTAAATATACCCAATGACCTGGCCTCTACAGATGCCTGTGGTAACAAATTCCATAAATTCACCTCCTGCTGGTTAAAGATATTTCTCTGTATTTCTGTTTTAAGTGGACTCCCATCTATCCTGAGGCTGTGCCCTCTTGTCCGAGACCCCACTCCCTACCATGCATCCTTTCCACATCTACTCTCTCTAGGCCTTTCAACATTCAAAAGATTTCAATGAGAATCCCCCTCATCCTTCTAAATTCCAGCGAGTACAGACCCAGAGCCATCAAACGTTCCTCGTATAATAACCCTTTCATTCCCAGAATCATCCTTGTGAACCTCCTCTGAACCCTCTCCAATGCCAGCACATCTTTTCTAAGATGAGGGGCTCAAAACTGTTCACAATACTCAAGGTGAGGCCTCACCAGTCCCTTATAAAGCCTCAGTATCACATCTCTGCTTTTATATTCTAGACCTCTTGAAGTAAATACTAAATTACATTTTGCCTTCCTCACCACTGACTCAACCTACAAAATAATCTTTAAGGTGTTCTGCACAAGGACTTCCAAGTAAGTCCCTTTTGCATCTCAAATTTTTGGATTTTCTCCCCATTTAGATAATAGTCTGAACATCTATTTCTTCTACCAAAGTGCATGACCTTGCATTTTCCAACACTGCATTTCATTTGCCACTTTCTTGCCCATTCTTCCAATCTGTCTAAATCCTTCTGCAGCCTTCCTGTTTCCTCAACACTCCTGCCCCTCCTCTAATCTTTGTATCATCTGTAAACTTGGCAACAAAGCCATCTATTCCATCATCTAAGTCATCGATATGCAGCATAAAAAGAAACAGTCCCAACACTGGCTTCCTCAGAACATCACTAGTCACCATCAGCCAACCAGAAAAAGATTATTTTATTCCCACTCGCTGCCTCCTACCAATCAGCCAATGTTCTAACCATGTTAGTAACTTTCCTGTAATACCATGGGCTCTTAACTTGGTAAGCAGCCTCACATGTGGCACCCTGTCAAAGACATTCTGAAAGTCCAAATATACAGCGTCCCTTTATCCTACTTGTAATCTCCACAAAGAATTCCACCAGGTTTGTCAGGCAAAATTTTCCCTTTAGGAAACCATGCTGATTTTGTCCTATCTTGTCCTGTGTCACCAAGTACTCCATAACCTCATCCTTAACAATTGACTCCAACATCTTCCCAACCACTGAGGTCAGGCTAATTGGTCTATAATTTCCTTTCTGCTGTCTCCCTCCTTTCTTAAAGAGTGGAGTGACATTTGCAATTTTCAGTCCTCTGGCACCATGCCAGGGTCCAATGATTTTTGAAAGATCATTGCTAATGCCTCCACAATCTCTATCGCTACCTCTTTCAGAAGCCTAGGGTGCAGTTCATCTGGTTCAGGTGATTTACGTACTTTTAGGTCTTTCAGCTTTTTGAGCACCTTCTCCCTTGTAATAGTAATGGCACTCACTTCTCTTCCCTCACACCCTTCAATATCTGGCACAGTGCTAGTGTCTTCCACAGTGGAGACTATTGCAAAATGCTGCCATCTCCTTGTCCCTCGTTATTATTTCCCCATCCTCATTTTCTAGCAGTCCTATATCCACTCTCATCTCGAAACATAGAAACATAGAAAACCTACAGCATAATACAGGCCCTTCGGCCCACAATGCTGTGCCAAACATGTACTTACTTTAGAAATGACCTAGGGTTACCCATAGCCCTCTATTTTTCTAAGCTCCACGTACCTATCCAGGAGTCTCTTAAAAGACCCTATTGTATCTGTCTCCACTACAGTTGCTGGCAGCCCATTCCACGCACTCACCACTCTCTGCGTAAAAAACTTACCCATGACATCCCCTCGGTACCTACTTCCAAGCACCTTAAAACTCTGTCCTCTCTGCCCTCTCATGTTAGCCATTTCAGCCCTGGGAAAAAGCCTGTGACTTTTATTTCTCTTTTTTTTTTACATACTTGAGAAAACTTTTACAATCCACTTTGATATTTTTTGCTAACTTGCTTTCATATTTCATCTTTTCTCTCCTAATGATTCTTTTTAGTTGCTTTCTGTAGGTTTTTAAAAGCTTCCCAATCCTCTATCTTCCTGCTAGTTTTTGCTTTGTTGAATGTCCTTTCTTTTGCTTTTACATTAGCTTTGACTTCCCTTGTCAGCCATGGTTGTACTACTTTGCCATTTGAGTATTTCTTTCTTTTTGGAATACATCTATCCTGCACCTTCCTCATTTTTCCCAGAAACTCACACCATTGCCGCTCTGCTGTCATCCCTGCCAGCATCGCCTTCCAATTACTTCGGCCAACTCCTCTCTCATGCCACTGTGATTTCCTTTACTCCACTGAAATATTGCTACTTCAGACATTACTTGAGATATGACACTTTGAGTACTATATTTGCTACCCTTTTTGATTCTGCATCCCTAATGCACTGATATTCACCCTGCAGGCTGCAATTATGTCCTATCATCTGCCTGATCTTTCTGATAGGCTGACTGCATACTATCTTTACTTTTTTACCATCCGTCCTATCCTGAGTCCCATCATTCCGGTTCCCATCCCCCTGCCAAATTAGTTTAAACCCTCCCCAACAGCTCTAACAAACTTGACTGTGAGTCTATTTGTCCCCTCGGGTTCAGGTGCAACCAGTCACTTTTGAACAGGTCATACCTCCCCCAGAAGAGATCCCAATGATCCAAGAACCTGAAGCCCTGCTCCCTACACCAGCTTCTCAGCCACACATTTATCTGCCAAATCATCCTGCTTCTACCTTCCCTGGTTTGTGGCACAGGTAGCAATCCAGAAATGACTACCCTGGAGGTCCTGCTTCTCGGCTTTCTGCCTAGCTCTCTAAATTCTCTCTTCAGGACCTCTTTGCTTTTCCTTCCTAAGTCATTGGTACCAACATGTACCAAGACATCTGGCTGCTTTCCTTCCCCTTCTAAAATGCTGTGGACACAATCTGAGATGTCCCTGACCCTGGCACCTGGGAGGCAACATACCATTTAGGTGTCCCGTTCATGTCCACGGAGTCTCCAGTCTGTTCCTCTGACTATAGAGTCCCCTATCACTACCGCTCCCATCTTCTGCCTCTTTCCCTTCTGCACCATGGACCCATGTTCAACGCCAGTAACCAGGTCTCCGTGACATTCCCCTGGGAGGTCATCCCCCACAACAGTATCCAAAACAGTATATGTATTATTGAGGGGAATGGCCATTGAAGTGCTCTGTGCTAACTGCTTGTTCACCTTTCCATTCCTTCTCCTGACAGTCACCCAGATACCCAGCTAAAATGAGTGAAGTTATCCTGTCTGATTCAAGAACCTGATGGTAGAGGGGTAATAACTGTTCTTGAACTTGGTGGTGTAAGTCCTGAGGATCATGTACCTTCTTCCTGATGGCAGTAGCAAGAAGAGAGCATGGCCTGGGTCGTGATGGTCCCTGACCCCGCACCATGTGGATGTGGTCAATGGTGGGGAGGACTTTACCTGTGATGGACTTGGCTGTATCCACTAGCTTTTGTATGATTTTCTGTTCAAGGGCATTAGCGCTTTCATCCTAGGCTGTGATGCAGCCAGTCAATATACTCTCCACACACATCTATAGAAGTTAGTCCAGGTGATAGATGACATGTCGAGTCTTGATAAACTCCTAAGGAAGTAGAAGCACTGATGTGCTTTCTTTGTAATTGAACTTACTGTATGCGCTGGGCCCAGGACAGATCCTCGCAAATGATAACACCGAAGAATTTTAAAATTGCTGCCCCTCTCCAAATCTGATCCTCCGATGAGGACTGGCTCATGGACCTCTGGTTTCCTTCCTTCTGAAGTCAATAATCAGCTCCTTGGTCTTGCTGACAATGAGTAAGAGTTTGTTGTTATGGCACCACTCGGCCAGATTTTCAGTCTCTTTCCTATATTTGTTACCACCTTTGATTTGATCTTTGACAGTTTAATCAGCAAAGTTAAATATGGCATTGGAATTGTGCCTAGCCTCACAGGCATTAGTGTAGAGAAGGCAGCTAAGCATATAGCCTTGTGGTGCACCTGTGCTGATGGAGATTTGGGAGGAGAAGTTATTTATTTGTTGATTTATTTATTTATTGAGATAAAGTGCAGAGTAAACCCCTCCTGCCCTTCGATTTGCACTGCCCAGCAATCTCCCGATTTAACCCTAGCCTAACCACAGGACAATTTACAACGACCAATTAACCTACCAATCGGTTCGTCTTTGGGAAGAAACCGAAGCACCCAGAGGAAACCCACGTGGTCACGGAAAGAACATACAAACTCCTTACAGGCAGCAGTGAGAATTGAACCTGGGATGCCTGTACTGTAAAGCATTGTGCTGACCACCACATTGCCATGCCACCAATCCAAACTGACCCAGAGCAAGGATCCAGTTGCACAAGGAGGTATTGAGGCTAAGGTCTTGAAGCTTAATGATTAGTTTTAAAGAGATGATAGCAATGACTGCCAAGCTGTAGTTGATAAACATCATCCTGAATTTTGCATCTTTGCTGGCCCTGTTGTGCTGGTAGGCAAATTGGATTGGATCCAAGTTGCTTTTCAGGCAGGAGTTGATGTGTTTCTTCACCAGCCTCTCAAAGCACTTCATTATTGGATGTAACTGCTACTGGACAATAGTCATTGAGCTAGATTACCACTTTCTTCTGAGACATCGGTGTAAGTGAAGCTTGCTTGAAGCAGGTGGATACCTCAGAGTGCCAAAGTGAGAGGTTAAAGATCTCAGTGACACTCCAGCCAGTTGATCAGCACAGGTCTTTAGTACTCGATAAGGCACCCCATCTGTTAAGGATGTTTTTAGTGGGTTCGCCCTCCTGAAGGTCGCTCTCACATTGGCCTCAGAAACCGAAATCACATGGTTATCGGGGGCTGTGGGGGTTTTGATGGCCAAAGTGAACACGGAAGGCATTGAGCTCAGCTGGAAGCAAAGCCTTGTTGCTTGAATTTGAATGGGTCCGATAGAAACTGTGTATTGGGCCTCATTTAAATGGGACTGCAGGCAATCCACACTCACTAGGGGGATCGGGAAATGTGCAGTCAGCCATTAACCTTAATTGTGTCCATCGGAAAAGACATGAATGAGAAAATGAGCAAAGACTGAAATGGTGGGGGGAACTAGAAAAGATGGTTTTTGTAGACCCAAGCGAAACAGCTTATTCCTATTTTCTCATGTCTCTCTTTTCTTTTAAAGGTGGCTGGGGTTCTGTCAGCATCTGTGATCGACAGCTGCAGCTCAAACTACAGTTCTCTGTGTGACCTCCAGATCCAATATTACCAGACGCAGTCTGGAAGATGTGCGCCTTCAGGGTGCGGCCCCGTAGATGACCCAGTTCTTTGCCAGCGGTGCTGACTGAAACATCGTGGACGACTGAAATATCGGGACAGCAGGCGATGTGTGCTGTTGTCAAAAGAAGGCCCCTGTACTCGAGTGATTTTTCTCCCCCCCCCTCACTTTCTCTCCCTGTTGAGGTGAGTGAGAACCTGTCGGTCCACAAGTCAGAACAGTGAGCTGTTGTTGCAGGAGTGACCTCTCTCTCCCTCGCTGGTGAGAGGGAGGCCTGTTTGAGTCACTGAAGTGCTGGGTTATGGACTCTACATCAAGGTCCCATTGTGGGCGCTTGCTATTAATGGCATAGTGGGGGGGGGGAAGGGGAGGAGGAGGGTCAATGTTTCTGGTGCTGTTTGTGTGTGGGAGGTGGAGGGGACTCTACGTTCTGATATGCTGTCACTCATTCTTTGGAGTTCCTTGTTTCGTGGATGTCTTAGAAGAGTAAGAATTTCAGGTTGTATACTGTATACATTCTCTGATACTAAGTTGAACCATTTCACTGTGGGGAGGCTCACACCAGGACTAACCAGGGCAATGGGAAAGGCAGGTGACCCAAGGAGATTGAGACTCTGTGATGAGGCAGTGAACAAATTCTCTGCAGTTACTCGGTAGATCTACTGAGCTTGCTGTCATTACTTCAGTGAAAAGCTGAGGTTAACAAGTACAAGCATAAAATGAATGGAACATACGTTCTTCTGAAAGTGAAAAGCCATGGCTACAAGGTAATTTGAAGTAGCTTTGGAGCTAATGTGCCATTTGCCTTGAAGTGCATAGGCGATGACTGATGAAGATTTGAGTTTATAAAGGCACATTATACAACAATAGGTTCAATAAAGGCATTAACACTATTATTGTGAATAGTTAAATCACTATGCTTTTATATTTCAGACTTTGTGAATTGCAGATAACCATGACATTTACTCAGTGGCCAATGTATTATGTACACCTGTACACCAGTTAACTAATTCAAATACCTAATCAGCCAATCATGAGGCAGCAGCTCAATGTATAAAAGCATGTAGACATGGTCAAGAGGTTCAGTAGTTGTTCAGACCAAACATCAGAATGATAAAGAAATGTGGTCTAAGTGGCTGTGATTGTTGGTGCCAAACAGGGTGGTTTGAGTATCTCAGAAACTGATGATCACCTGGGATTTTCACACACGACAGTTTCTGTGAAAAACAAAATAGGTTTCAATAGGTACACTTAATGTCAGAAAAATCTATACAATATACATCCTGAAATGTTTTTTCTTCACAAGCATCCACAAAAACAGAGGAGTGCCCCAAAGAAATGAATGACAGTTAAAGAACCCCAAAGGCCCCCAGTTCCCCCCCACACACAAGCAGCAGAAAAACAATATACCCCCTCCCCCACAAGCAAAAAAAACATCTGCACCCTCCACTGAGCACTCAAGCATGTAGCAAGGTATCAATACTGACATAGACTTGCAGTACCCCAAAGACCACTCATTCCATCCAGTATTCGACAGACCACAGGCTCTCTCTCTCCCTAATTAGGGGAAAAAGAGGTGTCCCCGTTTCACAGTGAGAGGGGAGACATAACAAACAACTCGCTGATTTATGGTGTTAAAAGTCTGTGAGTCACTTTTCCTGAGCTCTGCACCCAAAGAACTCGGGTCTCTGGGCACACAGCCAGCTCGCTGTTGACGACCTTCTGTCTCCCATGATGCATCAGGCAGCGGCATCAGCCTTGAGTCCACCTGCCTCCAGAGCCACGAAAATCATCCAGTAAGCGGCAGCTCTGTGGGTGAAAACGAGAGAGGTCAGAGGAGAATGGCCAGACTGGTTCAAGCTGATAGGAAGGTGACAGTAACTCAAATAACCACACGTTACAGCAATGGTGTGCAGAAGAGCATCTCTGAACACACAACGCCTCAAACCGTGATGAGCGTCAGCAGCAGAAGACAACGAACATACACTCAGTGGCCACTTTATTAGGTACAAAGGGTAGCTCATAAAGTGGCCACTAAATATATATTGTGCAGGGAGAGCTCCCCTTTCTCATGCTCACTCAGGAAAATTGGCTACACAGACAGGCTTGCTACACACAAGCACGAGTAGTAGTCTAGCAACACTCACGGCCTCATGAGTTTGACTCAAGTACCAAGGTCCTGTGCCAAATCTGACAACTCAAAGCAGAGAAAGCTTCTTCAGAAAAAAAATGGAAAGAACAGTGAATATCAGAACTGCTACTCAAAGCAAGAAGTGCAAGAAGAGAAACACCACTATTGTTATAATTGTTTCAAGTGAAAGGATGACATAATCTGTGGAAAGGCACAAAACAAGACTTGTGTTTATTCAATACTGTTCAGAGGCTCAGAATGTTTCAAAGTATTTGACAACCAATGAACTCTTTCTGAAGTGGAGGGCTACTGCTGTGTTGTATTGAAGTAATGACACTGAATCTGTACATAGTGCAATCCCACTAGGATCAATGACTCCATTTTTATTGCCATTGAGACGTGATAGCTATTTCAGATTCAGATTCAGATTATTGTCATTTAGAAACCACAAATGCTATGCAGTTAAAAAATGAGACAACGTTCCTCCAGAATAATATCACAAAAGCACATGATAAAACAGACTACACCAGAAAATCCACGTAATGTTTGGCAATCCCCAATCCAGAGTCCGGAGAGGCTGCTGCGTATTAATATCGTGCTACCATCTTAGCGCATTCCCCGGAAAGGAGCCCCAAATCCACCAGACAAACAAGACCAAAAACTAAAGCTACAAGACCTGCACAAAACCACATAGTTACAACAGTGCAAACAATAGCATAATTGATAAAAAAAAACAGACTATGGGCACAGTAAAAATAGTCCAAAGATGTTAAAGGACTACAAGTTCAAAATAAATCTCCACACAGTTTCCACAAGTCCCCAGGGTCCCGACAGACTCGCCATCCCACGCCGACGGCAGAAGGGAATACCCCCGCTATGGACTTCCACGGCGCCGCCCGACTCAGCCTCACAGACGCAGCACACAATGAAAGCTCCGTCAAACCCAGCCTTGCAGACATAGCACACACCGAAAGCGACCTGACCGCAGCGGACTCCGAGTCTGTCGAACCTCCGAGCCGACGACCATCCCCTCCAGCACAGCTTCTCCGAGCACCATCCTCTGCCAAGCATATTAAGACGCTCCCACCAATGGCCATCGGCAACGCAACCCCGAGGACTGGGAGCCTGTTCTTCCCAGCAGAGTCCCGGACCTCACAGCAGCAGCAGCAATGAAGAAGGTCTTCCTGGAGATTTCCTGATGTTCCTCCGTGCTCCCATGTCCGTTTTCAATCGATTATGATTGCGCACGGCACCCCACTTCACAAATAACAGATAATCAGCTCCGGGCTTCAAGGTGAATTCATGCTCTTACTTAAAACAGTGCCACAAATGCACTGAGGAGCAGACAGGCCCATAGTCAAACTCGTTATGTGCCATGCTGTATGACATGGGTGATCATGGTCTTTCCATGACCATGATTGTTCTTGGCAAATTTTTCCAAAGAAGTGGTTTGCCATTGCCTTCTTCTGGGCAGTGTCTTTACCAGACGGTGACCCCAGACATGATCAGCACTCTACAGAGGTTGTCTGCCTGGCGTCAGTGGCTGTAACCAGGACTTGTGATATGCACCGGCTGCTCATACGACCATCCACCACCTGTTCCCATGGTTTCACGTGACCCTGATCGGGGGGCTAAGCAGGTGCTACTCCTTGCCCAAGGGTGACCTGCAGGCTAGCAGAGGGAAGGAGTGCCGTACACCTCCTTTGGTAGAGACGTATCTCCATCCTGCCACCTGCGTGGTTAAATTCCTCTCTGAAAAAACAGCAGCAAGTAGTGACAATTTACACTGGGAGTGTCAATGCATCCTGTGGCCATGTCCCATGAGCAGGACCAAAGCACAACCACAGACTAAAAAAGCTGGCATGTAGAGTCTCTGAGGTAATACTCTGAGGTATTGCTCTTCGAACAAGTCACATTTGTACATGGAGCAACAAAGTTCAGGATGAACTCAGTAGGTCAGTCAGCATTTGTGGAGGGAAATGGGCAGTCAATGTTGTGGGTCCAGATGAAGGTTCTCATCCTGAAATATCAACTGTCATTTTCCCTTCACAGTTTCTGCCCGACCTGTTGAGTTCCTCCAGCAGCTTGTTTTTTTTGTTCAAGATTCTGGCATCTGCAGTCTTTTGTGACTTTAATGCGAATAGTGAATCACTAACTGATGGAAAGCTTCACTGGTTATGTTGCTTTGATACTTGCATTGAGCATAATTCCTAAGTGAACAAGTAGTTAAATTGTTAAATTTGAAAATAAAACTTGTTGCCCTCAGCATGATGCACAAACTGATGCTTATCACCGTAACCTAGTTACAGGGACAGTAAAATACAGTGATGTGCTGGAAAAATCGATAATCCCACTTGGCTAGTTTACTTAATGTCTTGAAAGCGGTTTTAATGTCATCAAAAGTTTTGTTGACCAAACTTAGCTTCACCATCAGTCTGGAACTTCAATAGATTAAATGCATTATTACATTTTTTAATTATTCATGAGGCACGGACTCTGCATTGGTTATTACAAATCTAAAGCCACCCTCCAGAAGGTGATGGAGAGCTGATACCTTGAGCCACTAGTGTGTGTATGTAATGCCGCCTTGGAATCAGCGCATTTGGGTAGGGAGCCCAGGCTGTCGACATGGTGAATAGAAGGAAACTGTAATGTATTTGATTGTCTTATTTATTGCTTGGCAGTTGAACCAAAGCTTATCAAAATGAACTAGTTATGTGGAGACTTTACTTACTGAGAGTCATGATGTTATACAGTATAGAAACAAGCCCTTCAGACAAACCCATCCATGTCTATCTGAGCCATTTGGCTGCATTTGACTCTTATCCCCTCTCAATGTTTTCTGCCCATGTGCCCATCATATGTCTTTTAAATGTTGTAATTGAACTCATCTCTGCCACTACTTCTGACAGCTTGTTTCACCTACCCACTAGGTGCAATACCTTCACATATATCTATTGTCCTTTGGCCTGCTAGATGATAGAGATGCAAAGTGCATTTATTATCAAAGAATGTTTAAATTATACAACCTTGAGATTTGTTTGCTTACAGGCAATCGCAAAGCAAGGAAGCCGAAGGTTACAGTTCTGAGCGGTCATAGAGTCAAAGAGTCATTGAGCAATATGGCATGCATACAGGACTTTCAGCCCAATGTGTCCATGTCGACCACAGTTCCCACCAAACTAGTCATCATTTCCTGTGTTTAGCCTGTAGCTTTGTAAAATCTCTCCCACACCCTATACCTGTCCAAGTTCTTCTTAAGTGATGTTATTGTATCTGCCCAAACCACTTCTTCTGGCAGCTCATTCCATATACTCACCACCTTCTCTGTGAAAACATTGCCCCTCAGGTGATCTCAAAGATTCTTTGCTTTCTTAGTGGAAATGAAAAGTAGTAGGGAGATCATTTGGATCTGCATAAATGTTACTTGAGCCACAGCAGATTTTCACATGCTATCTGACTCCCACATTATGGGTTGGACCTGATAGCTTTGGATCTGCAGCAGGAGAGTTTTTTGAGAATGTTACCAGGACTGGAGGATCTTGGTTATGAGGAAATATTGGTCAGATGGAGAACTAATCAGAATATAATATGATCAGTGATCCAGGGTAAACAGGATTCCCTGATTGGATGTCAAAAACATTCAAGATTACTCATAGAAGGATTGGAGGGGTGGAGGAACACCAATATACAACTCCATTCCTGAAAGGGTGCTGATGCTGTAATGTGAGAACCTCAACATACATCAGAACTAATTCCAGACGATACTTCTTAGGCCATGGTACTGCACTCTAAAAGTGGGAAGTGGAGATGCTTGAAGAACTTTGTTTTGGGCAGCAAGAGTGAAATGGGCTAAGTGGCCTGTATCTATGTACGAACTTCTAGGATTCTAAGGAGACAATTGTAACAGCTGATCATCTTCTCACTACCACCTGGTACAACAATGCAAATGCATTAGGTAAATGCAAGCAGGCTTTTTCCACTGAGGTTGGGTGGGACTACAACTCGAGGGCATGGGTTAAGGGTGAAAAGTGAAAAGTTTAAAGGGAACATGAGGGGAAACTTCATCACTCAGAGGGTTGAGAGATTGTGGAATGAGCTGCTAGTGCAAATGGAGTATGCAAGCTCGATTTCAATTTTTAAGCAAAGTTTAGATAGGGACATGGGC